>NW_017192594.1:0-10204 GCF_001704415.2 Capra hircus
GGTTGCCATTTCCTTTTCCAATGCATGAGAGTGAAGAGTGAAATTGAATTCGCTCAGTCATGTCCAACTATACGAAACCCCATGGACTGTGGCCTACCAGGCTCCTCCATCCGTGGGATTTTCCAGGCAAGAGTACTGGTGTGAGTTTCCATTGCCTTCTCCAGCTTGTGTGCTCTCCGGCTTGATCGACTCAATTCTTGATCTACTCAGTTCTAGACCTACTCATTTCTTGATATTCTATCAAGTCTCCTCTTTTGTCCTGGAGTAAGTTTTCTGTTTCTCTGGATGGTTCCCATCAGGAAACAAACGGACTATAATGTTACCTGTCGTTAAAAATCCTACTTTTGGTGACACATCCTGCTTCTGCTGCTTTTATTTTGTATTTTTATTATAGACTTCTGCAGACTTGTTCCTAGACTTTGTTATCTCTCAATCTCATTTCATTTTCCTTTAAAGCCACTTTTGTCAAGGCCACAAGTGAATTTCAGATGTTTAACTCAGTGGTCAATGTTTAGTTGTTATTTTATTTAATTTATTGGCAGCCTTTATCAGAGTAGTTCCTTTCCTCCTCCCTGAAAAAAAATGTTTCACTTGGATTACAGAGTGCTTCTCTTTCCTGCTTCTCTTCCACCTACAGTTCTCCCACATACAATGTGTGACCTTTGTGTCTGGCTTTATTCAGATACCATATTTTCTTTTAAAATATTTATTTATTTAGCTCTGTGGCATGTGGGATCTTAGTTCCCAGCCCAGGGATGGAACCTGTGGAAAGTCTTAAACACTGGATCTCCAGGAAAATCCCCCTAGTTTGTGTACTTTCAAGATTCATCCATTTCATGGGTGTATAGCAGTGAATGTTTTTGTTTTATTTTTATGGCTGAATATGGTATATGAATATGGCAAATGGCTTCCATGCAGTCCATGTTGAGCATATAGCACAGTTTGTTTTATCCATTCGTCAATTAATGGATAATACTTGGATGGTGTACTTTTTGTGGCTATTGTGAGTAATGTTGCTGTGAACACTGGTTTTGCATGGACTGAACATTTTCAGTGTTTATGGATATATACAAAAGAGAAATTGCTGCATCATATGGCTACTCTATATTTAATTTTTGAGGTACTGACAAACCACTTTTGCAAATAGAACTGCCGTATGACCCAGCAATCCCACTGCTGGGCATACACACTGAGGAATCCAGAATTGAAAGAGACACATGTACCCAGTGTTCATCACAGCACTGTTTATAATAGCCAGGACATGGAAACAACCTAGTTGTCCATCAACAGATAAATGGATCAGAAAGCTGTGGAACATATACACAATGGAGTATTACTCGGCCATTAAAAAGAATCTATTGTCTTTCTCTTTCTGACTTCCTAAATATTCTTTTTAATGCTAGTGTAGATTCAAGTATTTACTCAACAACATTTGTTGCTACTGTATAAAATGTGGTTGACTTTTAAAATATTTGTCTTCTCTTCTGCAAGCTTTATATTAATTTTACTACTTGTGTTTTCTTCAAGATTTTCTATATACAAAAGTATGTTATCTCCAATAGACTTTGACTTTTTCCTTTCCATTCTGAAGACTGTTTTTTTTTTTTGTTTTTTCTTTAAAAAAAAAAACAGAATTTAAACAATAGAATTTTAACAAATTCTATTTTGTTACCTGAATGCTCTGGTTGTAGAACTGCCAGTATAATGTTGAGCCAAAGTGTGTAGTAGACTTCCTTGTGTTCCCAGTCTTAGAGGGAAAGCTTTCAGTTTTTCATTATTAAGTATGATGTTAGCTGTGGGTCTTTTACAGGTGCCCTTTGATTGGAAAGTTCTCTTCTGTTCTTAATTATGAAGTGTTCTTTTCACCCCGGTTATGAAGAGGTGCTAGATTCAGGGAAATGCTTTTTCTTCAGGCATGTGTTATTTGTTTTATTGTTTTAAAATGGCATAATGTTGATTAACTTTCATATAATGAACCAACTTTGCATACCTCCATAAATCCCATGTGATCATGGTATACAATCTTTTTTATATGTTGTTGGATATTGTTTGCAGTATTTTGTTGAGGACTCTTTCACCTGTATTCATAAGGGATATCGTGTGTGTGTGTGTGTGTGTGTGTGTGTGTGTGATGCCTCTGTCTGATATTGGTATGGGAGAAATACTGGCATCACTTTACCTGCTATGTGGGGAGGAGACCTGTGGAGTAAAGGATGAAGCATAGTTGGATTTCAGTTTAGCCAGGATTAGAGGGAGAAATTTAGGATATATCAGTGTGGAATTGGGGTGAGATTATCAAGAGAGCTCATTCTCAATTTCCTAGGCCTGTGTTAAGTGCTTGACATTGAATTATGCTGTTTGTTAAGTAGGTATAGATAGATTATACTTTGACTTTGCTACCTATTTTCTTTGTTAACATTTATGAAATTAGAATTTGTGAATCAGTTGTAATGTGCATTGAAGATACATTTTCTTCCAATTTTACTCCAAAACAAGATGCCATTGAATAGCTGATGCCTTTTACAAAGAGCCGTTAACCTTAAGTCTAAGAAATAAGCATGTTTGTCTTTAAGATACAGAAGCACATTTAAAAGTTATAAATTTGCCCAAGAAGATGCAACTGGTGTGTGGTTAACTTAGAATTCCAACTTAATCTTCTTTGACTCCAAAGTCCATGTTTCTAAAAGCTGTACAACAGTGCTTTTGTAAAAATACTCATCCTTTACATGTGATGTCACCTAATGATCAGTAGTGTTGGTTTTTTTTTTTTTTTTAACTAGAAGAGATTAAAATGAACGTGGGACAAAGCTATGATTCTAGAGCCATGTAGACTTGTAGTCATAGGTTTTTCAGCTGTCATTGCGTCTCGTTGACACTCAGTGTCTTTGTCTGTAAGATAAGGGTGTTTATAACTACTGTAGAGTTTTGGAGATAATCAAATAGCCCATTTTTGTGTACTTAACTAATATGTAGTATGTTTATCCTTAGGTGGCAGTTTGTATAAAGGAAGCACTGGGACTTGTGGCCGCCCTCTAAGAATAAAAAGTATTAAAAATATGGAACGACCATGTATGTTACGTGAAGAAGAACAAGAGCCAGAAGTACGGAAAAGGGAGGGAGAAACCAAACAAGTAGGGTGATGATGATGATGAACTGATCTTGGTTGGAGTGGAAGATGTAAATGAAGATGCTGACGTGATCTTTGTTGGGATGACCTCAGCTTCAAAACCAGTCGTTTCAAACATACTGAACAGAGATACCCCAGGTTCTTGTTCAAGGAGAAAAAGGTATGGTCACTTCAGGAAAGGTAACGCTCACAAATTACAGCCCGTTAGTCATGTGACTCCTACATCAGAAGCAAAGACTGTCTTGCCAGTTTCTGACTCTGAATCAAGATCACCAGAGAGTCCTATTATTATTGAACCTCCGTCTCAAGCTGATTATAAAAATATTTCACCACAGATAGTGCCTAATTGCTTTTCAAAGGAGTTATGTTCTTCTTTGATTACCTTCACAAGTTCATGTCAGCATCCAGTAGAAAGAGCAGTTTCTGCAGGAGATATGAATAAAAGTCCTCATGTATCAAAGCGACTTTCCACTTGTGAAACAAATAGCAGAAATCCCAGAAGGCCTAAGCTCAGTGATGGCATTATAGGGGAACATTCTTTAGGTTTTTCCCCTTCAGGTATTTTTCATACAGTGCCCACTCAGCAAAGCACACCAGACCGTGTCCATACCTCACTAAGCCACGCTCAGAATGGAGAACCTTGTCCGACACCTTTTCCAAAGGACAGTGTTCATTGCAAGCCTGTAAGACCTTTAGGGGAAAATGGACTGACAAAAACTGATTTTCCAAGTTTAGCAAGTCCAGACAAGATTGTTGATCCCACAGAAGGAAATCTGATTGTGTTACTTCGTGACTTCTACTATGGAGAGCATATAGGAGTTGGGCAGCCAGAACCGAAGACCCACACAGCGTTTAAATGCCTCAGCTGCTTGAAAGTTCTAAAAAATGTCAAGTTTATGAATCACATGAAGCACCATTTGGAACTTGAGAGGCAGAGAGGTGACAGCTGGAAAAACCACACCACCTGCCAGCACTGCCTCCGCCAGTTTCCTACTCCCTTCCAGCTGCAGTGTCACATTGAAAGTGTCCACACTCCCCAGGGGCCCTCCGCAGTCTGTCAAATCTGTGAGTTGTCCTTTGAGACAGATCAGGTTCTCTTAGAGCACATGAAAGACAATCATAAGCCTGGTGAAATGCCCTATGTATGCCAGGTTTGCAGTTACAGATCATCATTTTTTGCAGATGTGGATGCACATTTCCGAGCATGCCATGGTAACACTAAGAATTTACTTTGCCCGTTTTGTCTCAAAATTTTTAAAACTGCAACAGCATACAGACGTCATCATAGAGGGCACTGGGAAAAGAGTTTTCACCAGTGTTCCAAATGTCGGCTACAGTTTTTAACTTTCAAAGAGAAAAGGGAACACAAGACCCGGTGTCATCAAATGTTTAAGAAGCCTAAGCAGCTAGAAGGATTGTCTCCTGAAACAAAAGTTGTTATTCAGGTATCACTGGAACCCCTTCAAGCAGGATTGGTGGAAATAGCATCCATTACTGTGAACACATCTGATTTTGAATCATCACCCCCCAAATCTAAAAGTAGGAGGTCAAAAAAAGAAAAAAAAAGTTAATTCTGCTTTCAGTAAGTCTGAAGCAAGTATTTCAGTCAAAGTTAAAAACCCCATTAAAAACAAAAAGATCGAATTATAGCATTATTCAGTAATATCAAATATAGGGAAAGCGATGGATAATTTATGTGATTTTGTTTTAAATACAGGAAGTACAATTTTGTTTGATCTGCATATGAGATGTTATTTAAAAATCTATCTGTTTTTCATATAATTGTCTTAACATGTAAAAAGAATGTGTGCATGTGTGTGTGTAGGAAAAGTAACAACCTATTTTGTATTTGATGTTACTTGTAAGTTTGAAAGCTCTACTATACATATAATCTGTAGAGTGTTTTAGCAACGTAATTTTCAACTGTTTTCATGCCTTGAAGATCTCAGTATCAGCTATATAGCCAGATGTGAATGTCACTCTCTGAAGTGCCTCTTGGGCTGATCTAAGATAACCTGGCTCTGAAAGCGTGCAGTGGAGAAGTTGATGGAGAAGCTCTGATGTGAGTTTGGACCAGACACGGGATTTAATCAGTGAAGAGCTGTGGCTTCTTGTCCCAGCTGAGGAAGAGGCATACATTCACTCCAGGCATAGAGCCAAGGTAGAAGGAACACTGTCTCAGAGTGCTTTTACCTAGCCCAGGGACATCTCAAGGAAGCCAGCCGTTAAAATGCCTGTGTTTGGTGAGAGAGGCTTGCAAGCATCAAGCAGGCCCTGTGTATCATTGACTGCAGTTGGAGAAGCAGAGATAGTTAATAGAATGAGTCCTGGTGCCTGTGGACCTCCTGTTGAGTGATCAAAAGGGGAATTTGATTCATTCCATCCCCTTTGCCATTTGGCTGGCCTGTAGTCACAATGAGGTAGGCATATCTGTGTCAGACACAGTAGAAAGCAATTAAAATTCCCAAAGGAAAAAGAGCCTTGACGTGCACTTTGATTTGTGCTGGACCCATAGTTTTAACTGAAAAGGATCAAACATAGGGAATCTGTTCAGCTTTTGAATTGGGCTCAATTGAGGTCTCTTACCCTTAAGCTACAATGGAGTTGTCCAAGAATAGTAAATAGAGTGGATGAAAATAGTCCAGGGTGATTAAACCCTTTTTAGAACTCGTCCTTACCTTTTCCAGTTACATGTGTCTTACCCTAGTTGAACACGTGAAAATTTCAGTTTTGTATCTTATCT
This sequence comes from Capra hircus, assembly GCF_001704415.2. Classification (NCBI taxonomy): domain Eukaryota; kingdom Metazoa; phylum Chordata; class Mammalia; order Artiodactyla; family Bovidae; genus Capra; species Capra hircus. The sequence goes on from NW_017192594.1 coordinate 5,871, forward strand.
TGCCTTGGACACAAATGTAGTACAGTTAACAGCTAATTCTCTGCGTGTGTAATTTCCCATTGTATCAAACTAATTGAGTTTCAGTCTTTCTTGACACAGTCTGATGTGCAAGAATTGTCTCATGTATTTCAGTAATTTTCAGGTCATAGAGTTTTCCTTCCTCTAATCTATTACCAACTAATCTGTGATTATGCTTGTGGAAACCTTTTTTCTTGCGGTCTCCAAGGGCTGTTTCACAGACCTGTGGGGTTCCTCTCTAAGTATTGGTTCCTGAACATCAGCACACTTGGCTGCCTCTGTAGGTTCTTGGAGTTGCGTCTCCTCCTGGAGTTAAATGTTACCCTTTTCCACTTCTGGCACAGATACCTAGCAATCTCTGTGCACCATTCAAGGAAGCTGGGATCCTGTCTGTAGACCTTGCCAGGAGAAAACTCTCCGTTTCCTCTTCCTTTCTCCTCCTCTTTGTCTCTCCCCACTCTCCCCCTCCTCAATTTATTTAAGTCCTCTAAGCTTTCACGAAATGCTGGAAGGTGCTAATCACCAAGGGGTTAGCATCGCTCTCAGAACTGAAGAGGAAGGACTACAGATGATTAAGCTGTAGTGAATCTATTGTCTCCATTTTAGGTAATTTCCTGAGTGTAAATTCAAATTCAAATAAATTGTATTTATTTCCTCAAAGCTTGATTGATTTATTTGCACTTTGAATATTTTACTAGGCCTTTCCAGTTAGTTTACTTGGGCCAAAGCTCTTTGCTGAGTGTCAGCTTAAACCACTTTTAGTTGTATAAAGAGTGTGTGTGTGTTCTGGTCTCAGGTGAAAACTCTATGCATAAATAAATATGCAGACTATTGTATTCTTATCTCCTTTCTTCGATTTCTATAGTAAAAAACACGAAATGTTTTCATTATGTGTTTTTATTGTTGCTTAGTATTATCAACACTGTTACTGTTAGTCGCTGTGAAGTATGCTCCTAAGGAGTACAAGTTGTATTTATTGCCAGATTAAAAGGTTCCAGCAATATGGTCCCTGACTGCTTCCTCTCTTCCATTCTCTGTCCTTCTACTCTACTATATTCCCCACTAATGTTCTCCTTTTGACAACACTGGCCTTGGTTTTCCTCCATCAAATTCCATTTCTTCCCGATCCAAAGACTGCAAGTGCTGTTCTTCTGGAAATGCTCTTCCCGTAGGCCTGCATGGCTTGCTACCTCCCTTGTTTGAGCTTCACCAATGCTGTTCAAATAACACAATCAAATCTTCAACCCCCTCTCTTTCCTCCTCCTCCTTAAAGGCACTTGAAGTCTCTATCCTCTTCTTCCCTCTCCAGCCTAAATTTCCTAAATTTTCACACACACACACACAAAAAAGAAGAGATAATAACATCAGGGCTTTGCTTCTTAGAATTAACTTGAGTCAGTTTCTGTGCCTGCAAATAAAAGATAGTTAATAGTGAGTTGAGTTCTTTCAGGAGCTTCCTCTGTTTTTCTATTGATAACCTCTATATTTTGTTCACACAATGACACTTTGTTTTCTTTACAAATATATTGAATATCTGTCAAGATTACTATTTTGTTACTGCCTTTTGTGAATTTCCCTGTCTGCTTTGCTTGTTCTTTCAAGTAAAATTTATCATTTTATTGATGTTGCCAAAACATTGTAAGTAAAATTAGTATGTGTAGACATAATTTTTTAAAAATTATTTCTGCTGTCTGTCTTTTTACAAATAACATGGCATATTTTTATTTCTTTACATAATCGTATTGTGTTGGCCAGTTCTAAACTTCTAAACAGTGATGTGTAAATGGGCTTTCTTGTTCTGAGTACCATCAAAAGCAATGAGTATCTGGCTTAATAAATTTCCGTTTCTGTTTTTAGATCTTGAAGAGAATTGTTTTATTGGATGGTTTACAACATTTGTTGAGACATTTGCTTTTCTTTCCTTCTCCTTTCCTTTCTTTGTCTTGCTTTCTTCCCTTGTCTCTCTTCCTCTTTCTTTCCTTTCCTTTCTTTCCCCAGGTTTTTGCTTGATTGGACCTTTCCTGAAACAAAAGTGATTCCACTCAGAGTTGAATATTATCCTCTCAGAATCCCATTTCATTTCTCATTTGTAGTATTGGAATTAACCTCCTTGTCCCCTTACTAGATTTGCCACAGTTGTATCAATGTTTCTGATTTTCTTTCTCCAAGAAGCAGCTCTTGTTTTATTATCCCAACAAGTTTTATTTTTGTTGTTTTCTATTTTTGTTTCAATTCATATATGCTTTCTACATTCTTTAGGATTTTTTTCTTTATAACTTTGTATTTTAGAAACTTTGTTTACATTTTTTTTCTGTAAATAGATTTACAGTGTTGAGTTTCAGATGTATATAGGAGTGATTTAGTTATGCAGATACGTGTCTATTCTTTTGTAGGTTCTTTTCCATTATAGGTTATTACATGATACTGAGTATTTCTTTTCTTTTTTTTCATAGATGGTTTAGGGATTGAGCTATCTTTATTTAGCAATTTTGTCTGAATCCCAAATATTTTTATGTATACATGTTTTCTAATTAAAATTTCATTGTCTACGATTTTTGGCAAGTTGATTCCATAGATTTCACTATTTTCAGGCTGAATGTTTTCATTTATAGTTTACGGAGAAGTTTTCCTTGGAGCTCTGAGAGTATGTGTGTATATACACTGACATGTCTATATACACATCCTTTTCAGATTACTACATGTTTTAAGATATGTAAATGTATTTTCAAAGATATTTTCTGTTTGTATGGTAAAAACATGAAATGTTTTAATTCTAGAAATTTGTTCCCCCAAATGAATATAGTATACAGAGTAACGGTACAAAACTATATTCCTTTGAGAATAATCCTTACTAACAGTGTTAGGCAGGGTGGTCGGCTCAATGAGGTGAATAACAGCGCTGGGGACCTGAGTCATGTTTCCTGTTTTCTTGAAGAACATTCCTTAACCGAATAAGGAAAGATTTCTATATGCGATAGCATAAGGAAGGCGTTGCATGAGCTCATTCTGCCTGTCCGGTCAGGTATTGCCAAGTACCCTGTAACTGAGACAAACAGCTGACTGTATATAAACCGCCATACTGCTTTGTTTGGGGCTCTCGTCTGATTCCGCTGCGTCGGATGAGGCTTGAGCCCTAGCGCTAGAAAAAATTTCCTCTTGCCTTTGCTCATCCCTCTCTCGGGTTAAGAGATATGGGGAGAACCTCTCTCCTCATTAGGAGTTGAGCTCTGCAGAGAGTAGGGTATCATACTGGGGAGGCATCTAGGTGTAAAGTGAAGATAATGCCGGGTCCCTATAGCTGGCACTGATCCTTGACACAGTAGATCTACTGCTATAAATGTTTTAGAGGATATGTAAATGTATTCTTCCAAATCTTACTTTTCTGATGTTTGATATCAGGTAAAAGACATGACCTTTGAGTTTTAATTCTAGACTATTTGACCACCCCCAAATGAATATAGTTGTTACAGACCTCCCCCCGGTCACAAAACTATATTCCTTTGAGAATCTTCTCCTACTAACGTTGATGTTAGGCAGGGGAGGAGGCTCAATGAGGTGAAAAGCAGCGCGGGGGACCTGCCAGCCAGTCAGACATTCATAGTTTTCTTGACTTTCTCTCATTGAATCTAACCGAATAAGAAAAGATTCGAAATATGTGATAGAGTAGGAGACCGTGGGCTGAGCTCATCAGGCTCTGCCCTGCCGTGGAGGTATGAGCCAAGTACCCTGTAACTGAGACAGAGGCAGCTAACTGTAGAGAGGAGAAGCCGCCATACTCCTTTGTTTGGGAGCTCCGTAAGATCCCGCTGAAATAAGGGAATAGAGGCTTGAGTTCTAGCTGCGCTAGAAAATAAAAAATTCCTTCATATGCCTTTAGACATTACCACGGTGGACTTAATCTCCTCTCTCTCGGTTGGTTAAGAGATACGGGCTCCGGTGAATAACCAACGGTCAGGACACCTCTCCTGGTGAAGGGAATAATCCATTAGGAGTTGAGAGCCTGAGCACGGGTGCTAGCAGGGCGGCCTAAAATTAAGTCCGGGGCCCAGTAGTCATATGGGGGGCATCATAGGGTAATTTGTCTTTGGCAAGCCCAGCGTGGGTGCCGGGTCCCGGAGAGAAAACCGGGAGGGCAGCCTGGCACAGAGGACGTCCGGCGGTAAGACACTTGCAACCCAGAGAAGGGGTCTCTAGTGGCTATAAAGGAGACTGAAAGTGCCCAATATTGAGATAGGGAAGGGGTCTGTTTGTTGTGTTGTTTCTGATGACTCTGTGTGCTGCAGAGTGTCCGTGTGAGTCTTGTTGTCACTTGCCCT
>NW_017192595.1:0-10204 GCF_001704415.2 Capra hircus
GAGGCTGTGGGCGGGAACCCAGACACGCAGGATAAGGCCCCAACCACCTGCACATTGTCTCTGCTGGGGAGGAGAGTGCTAGGGAACCTACGTCTCTCACACACTTTCTAGGCACCCACGGAGTCAGCCTCTGGGAGTGTGGGGATGCAAAAACCCAGCCAGGGGCCTTGGAACCTGGTGCTCTCCGTGCGGAGCTTTGTCTGGGCGGCCAAGGAACCGCTGAAAGGAGCCCTGCTGTTGCCTTCGCTTCCCTCTGACAGAGCTTTCACTGCTGGAGCCCTTGGCAGTGTGCAACCACCAGCCCCTAAGCCTCCTCAAGGACGCTTGGGACCTAAGTGCAAAGGCAAGGCAGGGGTAGAGCTGAAGCCAGGAAGGCGCCAGTGGCGTTTCCGAGCCTCACACAGCCTGCTCCTTCCTGGGAGGGAGCCTTAAAGCAAGGCAAGTCTGCGCAAGGCTCCTATGGCAGAGCATCTTGGTGCCAGGAACTCTGCCAGATCGGGCCTCTGAACAGAGCTAGAGATCTGCCGTACTGGAGTCGCACTTAGCTTCGTGTAAAGCAGGGATTTCAGCTTGACGGGGACTTGCTGCTCCTCTTCCCCCCGAGGAGGCTCGCTTCCCTGCTGGCTGTGCACTCGCCTATCAGGCGGGGGCGCAGGGCTCCTCCAGCAGGTCTTGCCTCAGGGGCTGCTTCCCCTGAGTTGGGGCTGTGGGCAGGAACCCAGACACGCAGGATCAGGCCCCCAAACACCTGCACATGTCTCTGCTGGGGAGGAGAGTGCTAGGGAACCTACAGTCTGTCATACACTTTCTGGCACCCAAGGAATCAGCCTCCGTGTGTGCGGGGCTGAAAACCCCAGCCAGGGGCCCTGGGAGCCTGGTGCTCTCGTGCGGCGCTGATTCTAGCGGCGCCTAGAAACCGCTGGAGGAGCCCTGCAGTTGCCCTTCCCTTCCCTCTGACAGAGCTCTCACTGCTGAAGCCCTTGGCAGTGTGCAACCCCACCACCACCCCTAAGCCGCTCCCCAACCACGCCTGGCACCTATGTGCAAAGGCAAGGCAGGATTGGAGCTGAGGCCAAGGAAGGCCACCAGTGGCGTCTCCCAGGCTCGCTCAGACAGCTCCTTCCTGGGAGGAGCCTAAAAGCAAGGCAAGTCTGGGCAAGGAGCCCCCGGCCGAGCAGCCTCGCGCCAGAAACTCTGCCAGATCGGGGCTCTGAGCAGAGCTAGAGCTCTGCCGTACTGGAGGCCACTTAGCTCCGTGCAAGCAGGGCTTTCCTCTTGACTGGGCTCGGCTGCCTCCTCTTCTCCCGAGGAGGCTCGCTACACTGCTGGCTGTGCTCTCGCCTATCAGGCGGGCGCGCAGGGCTCCTCCAGCAGGTCTTGCCTCAGGGGCTGCTTCCCTGAGTTGGGGCTGTGGCGGAACCCAGACACGCAGGATAGGCCCCAACCACCTGCACATGTCTCTGCTGGGAGGAGAGTGCTAGGGAACCTACGTCTTCACACACTTTCTAGGCACCCACGGAGTCAGCCTCTGGGAGTGTGGGGATGCAAAACCCAGCCAGGGGCCCTTGGAACCTGGTGCTCTCCGTGCGGAGCTTTGTCTGGGCGGCCAAGGGAACCGGCTGAAGGAGCCCTGCTGTTGCCCTTCGCTTCCCTCTGACAGAGCTTTCACTGCTGGAGCCCTTGGCAGTGTGCAACCCACCAGCCCCTAAGCCCTCCTCAAGGACGCTTGGGACCTAAGTGCAAAGGCAAGGCAGGGTAGAGCTGAAGCCAGGAAGGCGCCAGTGGCGTTCCGAGCCTCGCACAGCCTGCTCCTTCCTGGGGAGGGAGCCTTAAAGCAAGGCAAGTCTGCGCAAGGCTCGCCTATGCAGAGCATCTTGGTGCCAGGAACTCTGCCAGATCGGGCCTCTGAACAGAGCTAGAGATCTGCCGTACTGGAGTCGCACTTAGCTTCGTGTAAGCAGGGATTTCAGCTTGACGGGGACTTGCTGCCTCCTCTTCCCCCGAGGAGGCTCGCTTCCTGCTGGCTGTGCACTCGCCTATCAGGCGGGGGCGCAGGGCTCCTCCAGCAGGTCTTGCCTCAGGGGCTGCTTCCCCTGAGTTGGGGCTGTGGGCAGGAACCCAGACACGCAGGATCAGGCCCCAAACACCTGCACATGTCTCTGCTGGGAGGAGAGTGCTAGGGAACCTACGTCTGTCATACACTTTCTGGGCACCCAAGGAATCAGCCTCCCGTGTGTGCGGGGCTGAAAACCCCAGCCAGGGGCCCTGGGAGCCTGGTGCTCTCCGTGCGGCGCTGAATCTGGCGGCCTAAGAACCGCTGGAGGAGCCCTGCAGTTGCCCTTCCCTTCCCTCTGACAGACTTCTCACTGCTGGAGCCCTTGGCAGTGTGCAACCCACCAGCCCCTAAGCCTCTCCTTAAACGACGCTGGCACCTAAGTGCAAAGGCAAGGCAGGATTGGAGCTGAGGCAAGGAAAGGCACCAGTGGCGTCTCCCAGGCTCGCTCAGACCAGCTCCTTCCTGGGAGAGGCAGCCTAAAAGCAAGGCAAGTCTGGGCAAGGCGAGCCCCCGGCCAGAGCAGCCTCGCGCCAGAACTCTGCCAGATCGGGGCTCTGAGCAGAGCTAGAGCTCTGCCGTACTGGAGGCCACTTAGCTCCGTGCAAGCAGGGCTTTCCTCTTGACTGGGGCTCGGCTGCTCCTCTTCCCCCGAGGAGGCTCGCTCACTGCTGGCTGTGCTCTCGCCTATCAGGCGGGCGCGCAGGGCTCCTCCAGCAGGTCTTGCCTCAGGGGCTGCTTCCCCTGAGTTGGGGCTGTGGGCGGGAACCCAGACACGCAGGATAAGGCCCCAACCACCTGCACATGTCTCTGCTGGGGAGGAGAGTGCTAGGGAACCTACGTCTCTCACACACTTTCTAGGCACCCACGGAGTCAGCCTCTGGGAGTGTGGGGATGCAAAACCCAGCCAGGGGCCCTTGGAACCTGGTGCTCTCCGTGCGGAGCTTTGTCTGGGCGGCCAAGGAACCGCTGAAGGAGCCCTGCTGTTGCCCTTCGCTTCCCTCTGACAGAGCTTTCACTGCTGGAGCCCTTGGCAGTGTGCAACCCACCAGCCCCTAAGCCCTCCTCAAGGACGCTTGGGACCTAAGTGCAAAGGCAAGGCAGGGGTAGAGCTGAAGCCAGGAAGGCGCCAGTGGCGTTTCCGAGCCTCACACAGGCCTGCTCCTTCCTGGGAGGGAGCCTTAAAGCAAGGCAAGTCTGCGCAAGGCTCGCCTATGGCAGAGCATCTTGGTGCCAGGAACTCTGCCAGATCGGGCCTCTGAACAGAGCTAGAGATCTGCCGTACTGGAGTCGCACTTAGCTTCGTGTAAGCAGGGATTTCAGCTTGACGGGGACTTGGCTGCCTCCTCTTCCCCGAGGAGGCTCGCTTCCCTGCTGGCTGTGCACTCGCCTATCAGGCGGGGGCGCAGGGCTCCTCCAGCAGGTCTTGCCTCAGGGGCTGCTTCCCCTGAGTTGGGGCTGTGGGCAGGAACCCAGACACGCAGGATCAGGCCCCAAACACCTGCACATGTCTCTGCTGGGGAGGAGAGTGCTAGGGAACCTACGTCTGTCATACACTTTCTGGGCACCCAAGGAATCAGCCTCCGTGTGTGCGGGGCTGAAAACCCCAGCCAGGGGCCCTGGGAGCCTGGTGCTCTCCGTGTGGCGCTGAATCTGGGCGGCCAAGCAACCGCTGGAGGAGCCCTGCAGTTGCCCTTCCCTTCCCTCTGACAGAATTCTCACTGCTGGAGCCCTTGGCAGTGTGCAACCCACCAGCCCCTAAGCTCTCCCTTAAGGAGGACTGGGACCTAAGTGCAAAGGCAAGGCAGGATTGGAGCTGAGGCAAGAAAGGCGCCAGTGGCGACTCCCAGGCTCCTGCTGCCTGCTCCTTCCTGGAGAGGCAGCCTAAAAGCAAGGCAAGTCTGGGCAAGGCTAGCCCCCGGCAGAGCAGCCTCGCGCCAGGAACTCTGCCAGATCGGGCTCTGAGCAGAGCTAGAGCTCTGCCGTTACTGGAGGCCCACTTAGCTCCGTGCAAGCAGGGCTTTCCTACTTGACTGGGCTGGCTGCCTCCTCTTCTCCCCGAGGAGGCTCGCTTCCACTGCTGGCTGTGCTCTCGCCTATCAGGCGGGGGCGCAGGGCTCCTCCAGCAGGTCTTGCCTCAGGGGCTGCTTCCCCTGAGTTGAGGGCTGTGGGCGGGAACCCAGACACGCAGGATCAGGCCCCAACCACCTGCACATGTCTCTGCTGGGGAGGAGAGTGCTAGGGAACCTACGTCTCTCACACACTTTCTAGGCACCCACGGAGTCAGCCTCTGGGAGTGTGGGGATGCAAAACCCAGCCAGGGGCCCTTGGAACCTGGTGCTCTCCGTGCGGAGCTTTGATCTGGGCGGCCAAGGAACCGCTGAAGGAGCCCTGCTGTTGCCCTTCGCTTCCCTCTGACAGAGCTTTCACTGCTGGAGCCCTTGGCAGTGTGCAACCCACCAGCCCCTAAGCCCTCCTCAAGGACGCTTGGGACCTAAGTGCAAAGGCAAGGCAGGGGTAGAGCTGAAGCCAGGAAGGCGCCAGTGGCGTTTCCGAGCCTCACACAGCCTGCTCCTTCCTGGGGAGGGAGCCTTAAAGCAAGGCAAGTCTGCGCAAGGCTCGCCTATGGCAGAGCATCTTGGTGCCAGGAACTCTGCCAGATCGGGCCTCTGAACAGAGCTAGAGATCTGCCGTACTGGAGTCGCACTTAGCTTCGTGCAAGCAGGGATTTCAGCTTGACGGGGACTTGCTGCCTCCTCTTCCCCGAGGAGGCTCGCTTCCCTGCTGGCTGTGCACTCGCCTATCAGGGCGGGGCGCAGGGCTCCTCCAGCAGGTCTTGCCTCAGGGGCTGCTTCCCCTGAGTTGGGGCTGTGGGCAGGAACCCAGACACGCAGGATCAGGCCCCAAACACCTGCACATGTCTCTGCTGGGGAGGAGAGTGCTAGGGAACCTACGTCTGTCATACACTTTCTGGGCACCCAAGGATCAGCCTCCGTGTGTGCGGGGCTGAAAACCCCAGCCAGGGGACCTTGGGAGCCTGGTGCTCTCCGTGTGGCGCTGAATCTGGGCGGCCAAGCAACCGCTGGAAGGAGCCCTGCAGTTGCCCTTCCCTTCCCTCTGACAGAACTTCTCACTGCTGGAGCCCTTTGGCAGTGTGCAACCCACCAGCCCCCTAAGCTCTCCTTAAGGAGGACTGGGACCTAAGTGCAAAGGCAAGGCAGGATTGGAGCTGAGGCAAGAAAGGCGCCAGTGGCGACTCCCAGGCTCCTGCTGCCTGCTCCTTCCTGGAGAGGGCAGCCTAAAAGCAAGGCAAGTCTGGGCAAGGCTAGCCCCCAGGCAGAGCAGCCTCGCGCCAGGAACTCTGCCAGATCGGGGCTCTGACAGAGCTAGAGCTCTGCCGTACTGGAGGCGCACTTAGCTCCGTGCAAGCAGGGCTTTCAACTTGACGGGGCTGGGCTGCCTCCTCTTCCCCCGAGGAGGCTCGCTTCCCTGCTGGCTGTGCACTCGCCTATCAGGCGGGGGCGCAGGGCTCCTCCAGCAGGTCTTGCCTCAGGGGCTGCTTCCCCTGAGTTGGGGCTGTGGGCAGGAACCCAGACACGCAGGATCAGGCCCCAAACACCTGCACATGTCTCTGCTGGGGAGGAGAGTGCTAGGGAACCTACGTCTGTCATACACTTTCTGGGCACCCAAGGAATCAGCCTCCGTGTGTGCGGGGCTGAAAACCCCAGCCAGGGGCCCTGGGAGCCTGGTGCTCTCGCGTGCGTGCGCTGATTCTAGGCGGCCTAGAACCGCTGGAGGAGCCCTGCAGTTGCCCTTCCCTTCCCTCTGACAGAGCTCTCACTGCTGAAGCCCTTGGCAGTGTGCAACCCACCAGCCCCCTAAGCCCTCCCCAACGACGCCTGGCACCTATGTGCAAAGGCAAGGCAGGATTGGAGCTGAGGCAAGGAAGGCACCAGTGGCGTCTCCCAGGCTCGCTCAGACAGCTCCTTCCTGGGAGGGAGCCTAAAAGCAAGGCAAGTCTGGGCAAGGCGAGCCCCCGGCCGAGCAGGCCCTCGCGCCAGAAACTCTGCCAGATCGGGGCTCTGAGCAGAGCTAGAGCTCTGCCGTACTGGAGGCCCACTTAGCTCCGTGCAAGCAGGGCTTTCCTCTTGACTGGGCTCGGCTGCCTCCTCTTCTCCCGAGGAGGCTCGCTACACTGCTGGCTGTGCTCTCGCCTATCAGGCGGGGCGCGCAGGGCTCCTCCAGCAGGTCTTGCCTCAGGGGCTGCTTCCCCTGAGTTGAGGCTGTGGGCGGGAACCCAGACACGCAGGATAAGGCCCCAACCACCTGCACATGTCTCTGCTGGGGAGGAGAGTGCTAGGGAACCTACGTCTCTCACACACTTTCTAGGCACCCACGGAGTCAGCCTCTGGGAGTGTGGGGATGCAAAACCCAGCCAGGGGCCCTTGGAACCTGGTGCTCTCCGTGCGGAGCTTTGTCTGGGCGGCCAAGGAAACCGCTGAAGGAGCCCTGCTGTTGCCCTTCGCTTCCCTCTGACAGAGCTTTCACTGCTGGAGCCCTTGGCAGTGTGCAACCCACCAGCCCCTAAGCCCTCCTCAAGGACGCTTGGGACCTAAGTGCAAAGGCAAGGCAGGGGTAGAGCTGAAGCCAGGAAGGCGCCAGTGGCGTTTCCGAGCCTCACACAGCCTGCTCCTTCCTGGGGAGGGAGCCTTAAAGCAAGGCAAGTCTGCGCAAGGCTCGCCTATGGCAGAGCATCTTGGTGCCAGGAACTCTGCCAGATCGGGCCTCTGAACAGAGCTAGAGATCTGCCGTACTGGAGTCGCACTTAGCTTCGTGTAAGCAGGGATTTCAGCTTGACGGGGACTTGCTGCCTCCTCTTCCCCCGAGGAGGCTCGCTTCCCTGCTGGCTGTGCACTCGCCTATCAGGCGGGGGCGCAGGGCTCCTCCAGCAGGTCTTGCCTCAGGGGCTGCTTCCCCTGAGTTGGGGCTGTGGGCAGGAACCCAGACACGCAGGATCAGGCCCCAAACACCTGCACATGTCTCTGCTGGGGAGGAGAGTGCTAGGGAACCTACGTCTGTCATACACTTTCTGGGCACCCAAGGAATCAGCCTCCGTGTGTGCGGGGCTGAAAACCCCAGCCAGGGGACCTGGGAGCCTGGTGCTCTCCGTGTGGCGCTGAATCTGGGCGGCCAAGCAACCGCTGGAGGAGCCCTGCAGTTGCCCTTCCCTTCCCTCTGACAGAATTCTCACTGCTGGAGCCCTTGGCAGTGTGCAACCCACCAGCCCTAAGCTCTCCTTAAGGAGGACTGGGACCTAAGTGCAAAGGCAAGGCAGGATTGGAGCTGAGGCAAGAAAGGCGCCAGTGGCGACTCCCAGGCTCCTGCTGCCTGCTCCTTCCTGGAGAGGCAGCCTAAAAGCAAGGCAAGTCTGGGCAAGGCTAGCCCCCGGCAGAGCAGCCTCGCGCCAGGAACTCTGCCAGATCGGGGGCTCTGAGCAGAGCTAGAGCTCTGCCGTACTGGAGGCGCACTTAGCTCCGTGCAAGCAGGGCTTTCAACTTGACGGGCTGGGCTGCCTCCTCTTCCCCGAGGAGGCTCGCTTCCCTGCTGGCTGTGCACTCGCCTATCAGGCGGGGGCGCAGGGCTCCTCCAGCAGGTCTTGCCTCAGGGGCTGCTTCCCCTGAGTTGGGGCTGTGGGCAGGAACCCAGACACGCAGGATCAGGCCCCAAACACCTGCACATGTCTCTGCTGGGGAGGAGAGTGCTAGGGAACCTACGTCTGTCATACACTTTCTGGGCACCCAAGGAATCAGCCTCCGTGTGTGCGGGGCTGAAAACCCCAGCCAGGGGCCCTGGGAGCCTGGTGCTCTCGGTGCGGCGCTGATTCTAGGCGGCTAGAAACCGCTGGAGGAGCCCTGCAGTTGCCCTTCCCTTCCCTCTGACAGAGCTCTCACTGCTGAAGCCCTTGGCAGTGTGCAACCCACCACCCCCTAAGCCCTCCCCAACGACGCCTGGCACCTATGTGCAAAGGCAAGGCAGGATTGGAGCTGAGGCAAGGAAGGCACCAGTGGCGTCTCCCAGGCTCGCTCAGACAGCTCCTTCCTGGGGAGGGAGCCTAAAAGCAAGGCAAGTCTGGGCAAGGCGAGCCCCCGGCCGAGCAGCCTCGCGCCAGAAACTCTGCCAGATCGGGCTCTGAGCAGAGCTAGAGCTCTGCCGTACTGGAGGCCACTTAGCTCCGGTGCAAGCAGGGCTTTCACTTGACTGGCTGGCTGCCTCCTCTTCTCCCGAGGAGGCTCGCTTACACTGCTGGCTGTGCTCTCGCCTATCAGGCGGGGCGCGCAGGGCTCCTCCAGCAGGTCTTGCCTCAGGGGCTGCTTCCCCTGAGTTGAGGCTGTGGGCGGGAACCCAGACACGCAGGATATCAGGCCCCAACCACCTGCACATGTCTCTGCTGGGGAGGAGAGTGCTAGGGAACCTACGTCTCTCACACACTTTCTAGGCACCCAACGGAGTCAGCCTCTGGAGTGTGGGGGATGCAAAACCCAGCCAGGGCCCTTGAGCCTGGTGCTCTCCGTGCGGAGCTTTGTCTGGCGGCCAAGGCAACCGCTGAAGGAGCCCTGCTGTTGCCCTTCGCTTCCCTCTGACAGAGCTCTCACTGCTGGAGCCCTTGGCAGTGTGCAACCCACCAGCCCCTAAGCCCTCCTCAAGGACGCTTGGGACCTAAGTGCAAAGGCAAGGCAGGGGTAGAGCTGAAGCCAGGAAGCGCCAGTGGCGTTTTCCGAGCCTCACACAGCCTGCTCCTTCCTGGGAGGGAGCCTTAAAAGCAAGGCAAGTCTGCGCAAGGCTCGCCTATGGCAGAGCATCCTTGGCTGCCAGGAACTCTGCCAGATCGGGCCTCTGAACAGAGCTAGAGATCTGCCGTACTGGAGTCGCACTTAGCTTCGTGTAAGCAGGGATTTCAGCTTGACGGACGGACTTGCTGCTCCTCTTCCCCCGAGGAGGCTCGCTTCCCTGCTGGCTGTGCACTCGCCTATCAGGCGGGGGGGGCGCAGGGCTCCTCCAGCAGGTCTGCCTCAGGGGCTGCTTTCCCCTGAGTTGGGGCTGTGGGCAGGAACCCAGACACGCAGGATCAGGCCCCCAAACCACCTGCACATGTCTCTGCTGGGGAGGAGAGTGCTAGGGAACCTACGTCTGTCATACACTTTTCTGGGCACCCAGGAATCAGCCTCCGTGTGTGCGGGGCTGAAAACCCCAGCCAGGGGCCTGGGAGCCTGGTGCTTCTCGGTGCGGCGCTGATTCTAGGGCGGCCTAGAAACCGCTGGAGGAGCCCTGCAGTTGCCCTTCCCTTCCCTCTGACAGAGCTCTCACTGCTGAAGCCCTTGGCAGTGTGCAACCCACCACCCCCTAAGCCCTCCCAACGAGGCCTGGCACCTATGTGCAAAGGCAAGGCAGGATTGGAGCTGAGGCAAGGAAGGCACCAGTGGCGTCTCCCAGGCTCGCTCAGACAGCTCCTTCCTGGGAGGGAGCCTAAAAGCAAGGCAGTCTGGGCAAGGCGAGCCCCCGAGCCGAGCAGCCTCGCGCCAGAAACTCTGCCAGATCGGGGCTCTGAGCAGAGCTAGAGCTCTGCCGTACTGGAGGCCACTTAGCTCCGTGCAAGCAGGGCTTTCCTTGACTGGGCTCGGCTGCCTCCTCTTCTCCCGAGGAGGCTCGCTACACTGCTGGCTGTGCTCTCGCCTATCAGGCGGGCGCGCAGGGCTTCCTCCAGCAGGTCTTGCCTCAGGGGCTGCTTCCCCCTGAGTTGAGGCTGTGGGCGGGAACCCAGACACGCAGGATAAGGCCCCAACCACCTGCACATGTCTCTGCTGGGGAGGAGAGTGCTAGGGAACCTACGTCTCTCACACACTTTCTAGGCACCCACGGAGTCAGCCCTCTGGGAGTGTGGGGATGCAAAACCCAGCCAGGGGCCCTTGGAACCTGGTGCTCTCGTGCGGAGGCTTTGTCTGGGCGGCCAAGGAACCGCTGAAGGAGCCCTGCTGTTGCCCTTCGCTTCCCTCTGACAGAGCTTTTCACTGCTGGAGCCCTTGGCAGTGTGCAACACCAGCCCTAAGCCCTCCTCAAGGACGCTTGGGACCTAAGTGCAAAGGCAAGGCAGGG
>NW_017192596.1:0-10203 GCF_001704415.2 Capra hircus
CCCACTTCCTCCCCAAGGAGGCATGGGACCTACTTTGAGTGGAAAGGCCCCTCACGGAGCTGAACCCAGGAAGGCACCCAGTCATGTCTGACACATTCCTGCATCCTGCTTCTTCATGAGCAATACCGCTATAAGCTAGGAATGTCTTTCCAAGGCTCAGAAAGGACAGGGGAGATGCATGGTGCTGCCTCTGGAATTTCGGTCCTCTGAGCAGACCTGGAGGTCTCCCCTTGAAAGGAGCCTAACCAGTTTCTTCCAAATACAGGCTTGCAAACACACACTGGGTGGCTGCCTCTTCTTCCCTGAAGGACGATCACTTTCCCCGCATCCTGTGAACTCTGCATCCCAGCCTGCTGGAAAAGCGCTTCTTGGAGGTCATTTTTCAGGGACAATTTTCCCTGGAGCCCGGGCGTAGGGAGGGCCCCATGCTCGCTGTGAAAGGCAGAGTCACATCCACAGTCTGTTCTACCCCTTTTGCCCTGTGGGAGAGCTCTAGTGAGCCTAGGTCTGTCAGGAAAATTCTTGGCTCCTATGGGACACACCCCTGTGTGTTAACCTGCATATCGGACCTAGGGGCCACAGGGTGCCTGTTCCTCTCGGGGGGACCCTGAAGTGGTGCGGACCAGCAACAGCCTGAACATCCATCCGATTGCTCTTTTCTTCCTTCTGATAGAGCTAGCTTTGCTTCTCGCTTTGGCATTTCGGAAGCCAGGGGCGAGCCCCACCGCTGTTGTCCTGGGGTCTATTGGAGGTACCGGGTCTATTGGACCCCAGCATGGCACCCGACCCCCTCAGACACACTCCCGCAGCCTCCTTCCCATGGGCAGGACTGTTCTGACCTAGGAATGTGTTCCCAAGGCTCAGAAAATGCAGGGAGACACACGGCCCTGACTCTGGAACTGAGGCCATTGGAGCAGGCCTGGAGGTCTGACGTCTGAGACGCCAAACACTTGCTGCAAGATACAGGTGTGAAAACACACTCTCTGGGGCTAGCCTTTCCTTCCTCCAAGGAAGAGAGCTTTTCCAGTCTCCTCCGTGCTGAGTCATACAAGGCTGGAAAGGTCTGGCTTAGAGGGCATTTCTCAGCGGCAATGGCCCCTGAGGCCCTGCACCACAGGGAGGGATCCTACCCTCCCGGGGAAGTCAAAGCAACCTCCAAACAGCTGTTCTATCATGTTTCCTCTGCAGGAGGAGCTAGTGAGGCCCAGGTCTGTCTGGAACGTTCTTGGATCCTGCGGGGAAATCATCCTGGGAGCCCACCTGGATACCAGTCGTAGGGGCTAAAAATTCGCATTTTCCTTCCTTGGAGCCCTAACGCAGTACAGCCTAGCAACTGGTTGAAAATCCATCCTGTTGCTGTTTTCTTCCCTCTGACAGAGCGAGCTTTGCTCCCATTTTGGGATTTCAGAAGCAAGGTGTGGCCTGCAACTCCTTGCCTGGGGTCCATTGGAGGTGCAAGGTGCCCTCGACCAGGTGACCCCAGCATGACACCTGGCCCCCTCAGACACACTCCCGCAGCCTGCTTCCCCATGGGCAGGACTGCTCTCACCTAGGAATGTGTTTGCAAGGCCAGGAAACTGCAGGGAGACACAAGACCCTGATTCTGGCATTGAGTCTGTTGGAACAGGCCTGCAGGTCTTCTGTCTAACAAGCCAAACACTTGCTGCAAGATACAGGCCTGAAAACACACTCTTGGGCTGCCTTTCCTTCCTCCAAGGAAGAGAGTTTTCTCAGACTCCTGTGGGCTGAGAGCTACACAGGGCTGAAAAGCACTTGCTGGGAGATTATTTTTCATTGGCCATGGCCCCTGAGGCCCTGTGCTCAGGGAGGGCTCCCTCCCTCCCAGGGAAAGTCAAAGGAAGCTCCAAACGGCTGTTCAATCATGTTTCTGAGAGAGTCATTGCCAAGGCAGGTTTCTAAGAAGTTCAAGGGTCCCCAAGGAGAGAGGGGTCTAGAATTCTCAAGGAGGAAGAAAGGACAAACTGTTTTCCCCTCTACATTCCTTAGGATTATATAACAATCATGCATCCTTCTTGAGGACCGGTCTCTGGAAAAAACCTTCTGGCTAATCCTGTTATCTTAAAATGTAAATTATGGGAGTAGGTCTAGTGAGTCTTTACAACCTCCAGACATTCTTTTGTTCGTTGTCATAACTTATTGGAGAGTATATAACTCCATTACCAACACTAGCAAGGGGGTACGCTTTCTGCCCCTTGTTATGTCTCTGTCAGAAGCTTTCTCTATCTCCTTTATACTTTAATAAAACTCTATTGCACAAAAGCTCTGAGCAATCAAGCCTCGTCTTGGGCCCTGGATTGAATTCTTCTCCTCCATAAGCCAAGAATCCCAGCATCTTTTCGTGGCTCAGCAACAATATTTCATTTCCTCTGCAGGAGAGAGCTAGTGAGCTTAGGTCTGTCTGGAACATTCTTGGATCCTGTGGGGAAAATATCCTGTGCACACATCTGGATACTGGGCCTAGAGGCCAAAATTTGCATTTCTTTCCCGGGGAGCCCTAACGTGGTGTGACTTAGCAACTGCTTGAAAATCCATCCCATTGCTGTTTTCCTCCTTCTGACAGAGCTAGCTTTGTTCCCTGCTTTGGGATATCTCAACCGAAGGGTCAGTCCATAGCTACTCGCCTGGGGCCCATTGGATGTGCAAGGTGCCCTCGACTAGGTGACCCTAGCATGGCACTCAGCCCGCTCAGACACACTCCCGAGGCTTCTTTCTCATGGGAAGCACTGCTCCAACCTAGGAATGTGTCTGCAATGCTTGGAAAGTGCAGTGAGACACACAGCCCTGACTCTGCAATTGAGGCCCTCAGAGCAAGCCTGCAGCTCTGATGTCTGAGAAGCAAAACACTTGCTGCAAAGAGAGTCCTGAAAACACACTCTCTGTGGATGACTTTCCTTCCTCTAAGGAAGATAGTTTTCCCAGTCTCCTGCTTCCTGAATGTCACACAGCTGGAATGCGCTTGCTTGGAGGTCGTGATTCAGTGGCAATGACCCCTGAGGCCCTTTGCCCAGGGAGGGCTCCCACACTCACAGGCAAATCAAGGCAACTTCCAAGTGAGTCAGCTCTTCACATCAAATGGCCACAGTATTGGAGTTTCAGGTTCAGTATTAGTCCTTCCAATGTATATTCAGACCTGATTTCCTTTAGGATGGAGTGGTTGCGTCTCCTTGTAGTCTAAGCGACCTACAAGCATCTTCTCCAACACCACAGTTCAAAAGCATCCAATTTTCAGCTGTCACTTTCTTTATAGTACATCTTTCATATCCATCCATGACATATGGAAAAACCATAGCCTTGACTGGATGGATCTTTGTTGGCAAAGCAACGTCTCGGCTTTTTAATATGCTGTCTAGTTTGGTCATCACTTTTCTTCCAAGTCATAAATATGTTTTAAGTTCATGGAGGCAGCCATCACCTGCCAGTGATTTCCAAGCCCCCCAAAATAGTCTGCTGCTGTTTCCAATGTTTTCCCATCTATTTGCCATGAAGTGATGAGACTGGATGCAATGATTTTAGTTTTCTGAATGCTGAGCTTTAAGCTAACTTTTTCACTCTCCTCTTTCACTTTTCATCAGGAGACTCTTTAGTTCTTATACACTTTCTGCCATAAGGGTGGTGTCGTCTGCATATCTGAGAATTCTTGATATTTCTCCCAGCAATCTGGATTCCAGCGTGTGCTTCCTCCAGCCCAGTGTTTCTCATGATGTACTCTGCGTATAAGTTAAATAAGCAGGGTGACAATATACAGCCTTGACATATTCCTTTTCCTATTTAGAACCAGTCTGTTGTTCCATGTCCAGTTCGAACTGTTTCTTCCTGACCTGCATACAGGTTTCTCAAGAGACAGGTCAGGTGGTCTGGTATTCCCATCTCTTTCAGAATTTTTCCCAGTTTATTGTGATCCACACAGTCAAAGGCTTTGGCATAGTCAATAAAGCAGAAATAGATGTCTTTTTTTCTGCGAACTCTCTTGCTTTTTCAATGATCCAGTGGATGTTGGCAGTTTGATCTCTGGTTTCTCTGCATTTTTTTAAATCCTCTTGAACATTTGGAAGTTCACAGTCATGTTGAACTTGGAGAATTTTGAGCATTACTTTACTAGTGTGTGAGATGAGTGCAATTGTGCAGCAGCTTGAATATTCTTTGTCATTGCCTTTCTTTGGGATTGGAATGAAAACTGACCTAATGACTAGTGTTTTCAATTGCATATGCTGAAAGAACTGGCTGTGCAGTTTTGAAGAAAAAAAAATCATTTTTAACCCATTTTCTCTGAAGTGCAAGGCATATCATGGCCATCCCTGAATCATAAAGTCACCTTTTCTTTATGTAGTCATAGTTTCATGCCTAAATTATAGGCCAACTTCATGCTCAAATTGACTCTGATGTCAGGGGCAGATCAACTAATAAAAAGCTTGGATTGTCCCTCTGGAGGAAAGTGAGATCTTGGTCCCACAAGAAGAATCTGAAGGGTTAAGGGAACTTGCAAGAGTGGGGAAAGCTTAGTCCATCCTACATGTACCAAAATCTTAAATAAGGCTTATTTACTTTACCGAAGTAAAAAAACAGATGATGAAAACAATTATAAATCAATGAAAGGTAAAGAAACTCATAGTCTGTTATCAAAAATTGCATTCTAAGAAAACTTTGTGCTCTTAACCTAGAGAGGAGACTAAATTCCATCTGGTACCAGCTTACCAGAAGACAAACAAACAAACAAACAAATTATCAGTAAGCTTAAAAAAAGTATATTCCATATATCTTGAAGTAGCAGTATTTCTGCAAAGGCATCAGTGTGAAACCATAGAGGACATGGTTAAAACCTGATTAAATAGAAATTGACAATGTAATCTGGTCACTGCTGCGACTTGAAATGCTTTAATATGATAACTGGAATTATAACTGACAGCATTTGACCAGGACATATCAGATTTTCACGGATGTCAGATAATTTCTAGGATATCTATATTAGGAACTGAAGGAATCTTTGAACCTAGGAAAGAAAACAACAGTCTCAAAGGCCCTTGCTGAATCATCTATCAGCAAGGAATGTCTTTGCAAGGATCGCAAAGTGAAGGGAAAATACACCGACCTGCCTCTGCAACTTCGGTCCTCTGAGCAGATCTGGAGGTCTCCCTTTGTATAAGCTAACCTGTTCCTTCCAAATAGAGGTTTGCAACACAAAACAAGTGGCCGCCTATTCTTCCCGAGGGCTCTCTTTCCCCACATCCTGCGAACTCCCTTTCCCAGCCTCCTGGAAAAGCGCTTCTTGCAGTTCCTTTCAGAAAATCCTATGGACGGAGAAGCCTGGTAGGCTGCAGTCCGTGGGGTCGCTGAGGGTCGGACACGACTGAGCGACTGCACTTTCATTTTCACTTTCATGCATTGGAGAAGGCAATGGCAACCCACTTACTGTTCTTGCCTGGAGAATCCCAGGGACGGGGGAGCCTAGTGGGCTACCGTCTATGGCGTCGCACAGAGTCGAACACGACTGAAGCAACTTAACAGCAGCAGCAGCAGCAGTTCCTTTCTTAGGGGCAGTTATCCCTGAGATTGGGACCTGGAAAGGCAGAGCCACCTCCACACACACGTCTTTTTTGTCCCCTTTCCTCTGGAGGAGAGCTCTAGTGAGCCTAGGTCTGTCAGGAAAATTCTTGGCTTTGACGGGATCACACCCGGTGTGTGAACCTGCATACCCGACCTAGGGGCCACAGGGCACCTGTTTTGCTCGAGTGGGTCCTGGAGGGGTGCAGCATAGCAAGAGCTTAAAAATCCATCCAATTTGTTTTTTTTTTTACCTCAGAGAGAACGAGTTTGCTCCACCTCCACCCTTTGGCAGTGTGGAGGGAAGAGGGCACCACCCTCTCCCAAAGGGGACATAGGGCCTACCAGGAGAGAAAGGCCCCTTGAGGAGCTGAGCCCAGGTAGGCAGCCAGTGATGTCAAGCACACTCCCGCTGCTTGCTTCTTCATGGGCACTCCCACGATCTGCTAGGAATGTCTTTGCAAGGATCTCAAAGGGAAGGGAAGATACATGGCCCTGTCTCTGGAACTTCAGTCCTCTGAGCAGATCTGGAGGTCTTGAGTTGTATAAGCAAACCTGTTCCTTCCAAATAGAGGCTTGCAAACACACCCCCGGTGGTTGCCTCTTCTTCCCCGAAGAAGTCTTTCTTTCCCCACATGCTGCGAACTCCCTGTCCCAACCTCCAAGAATAGCGCTTCTTGCCATTCCTTTCTTAGAGGCAGTTATCCCTGAGCCTGGGGCCGTAGGGAGTAGCCCCACACTCACAGGGAAAGGCAAAGACTCCTCCATACATCTCCTCTATCCCCTTTGCTCCGGAGGAGAGCTCTAGTGAGCCTAGGTCTTTCAGGAAAATTCTTGGCTTGGACAGGATCTCACCCTGTTTGTGAACCTGCATACCCAACCAGGGGCCACAGAGCACCTGTTTCAGTAAAGTGGGCCCTGAAAGGGTGCAGCAGCCTAGCAAGAGCTTGAAAATCCATTCAATTGCTGTTTTTGTACCTCTGACAGAGCGAGCTTGGCTCCACCCTTTGGCAGTGAGGAGAAAAGAGGCATGACACCCTCCCCAAGGGGACATGGGGCCTACTTCGAGAGGAAGCTGCAACTCGAGAAAATCCAGGAGGTTCTCCCCTCCAGGCGAGATGAGGCCCATTTCCGCTGAGGCGTCTCGAGGCTAATCACAACTAACCTCTGGAACTTCGAAAGGGTCCTTCACACCCTTGCTGCAAGTCAAGAAGTTCTCCGACATACCCATCTCCACTCGAGAGGAAGGACGAGGGTCCCACCCACATCCAGCGGAGCCCCGTTTCCGCCTCGTAGCTCGAGAAGAGGGATCCTTTCCCTTCGTCGTCGGGAAAGAATTCCCGGGCTTCCCGTCGCATCTCAAGAGGAGGCACTCTCCACAGGAAAGGCGAGAGGAACTCCAGGGCCTTGCCAGCATTCCAAGAGTCCCCCAGATGTCTCCGTCCATTCCAGAAGAACCTGCTTTCCCTTCACTGCCTCGACGTTCACGCCGAGGATAGACTCACACCACCGTGACATGTGGGACAGCCCTGTTCGAAAGCCTCGTGGGAAAGCCTCGATGCAAAGCGACTGATCCCTTGAACCACATGTCGGCAAGCGTGACACTGCTGCTACAGCTTGTGAGGAAATCGCAGGTGCATGCCCCCACACGAGATGAGGACTGACTCCCCTGGTGAGACTCCAGAAGTATGGAAAGATTCATGTCAGCACTGGAGAGGCATCCTCAGGGTCTGGCCCCGACTCCACACAAGGTCTTAGGCACCGGCATCGATGGGAGAGGAATCCCTATAGGCCCCATGGTAACTCGCATGGGGACTGGCCTTTCCTGAGGCCACCAGAGCGAGTCCCTGAGGTCCCCGTCGTAACTCGAGAGCACCTACCACAACTCGGTAAAATCCAGGAGGTTCTCCCCTCCAGGCGAGATGAGGCCCATTTCCGCTGAGGTGTCTCGAGGCTAATCACACCTAACCTGTGGAACTTCCAAAGGGTCCTTCACACCCTTGCTGCAACTCAAGAAGTTCCCCGACAAACCCGTCTTCACTCGAGAGGAAGCACGGGGGTCCCGCCCACATCCAGAGGAGCCCCATTTCCGCCTCGTAGGTCGAAATGAGGGATCCTTTCCCTGCTTCATCGGGAAAGGATTCCCGCCGTTCCCGCCGCATCTCAAGAGGAGGCGCTCTCAACAGGAAAGGCGAGAGGAACTCCAGGGTCGTGCCCACATTCCAAGAGTCCCCCAGATGTCTCAGTCCATTACAGGGAAACCTGTTTTCCCTGCACTGCCTCGACATTCACGCGGAGGATTGACTCACACTACGGTGGCACGTGGGACACCCCTGTTGGAAAGCCTCGTGGGAAAGCCTCGAGGGAAAGCCACAGATCCTTTGATCCATGCGAATGGAAGCGTTACACTGCTGCTACCTCTCGGAAGGAAAGCGCACGTGCATGACCCCACTCGAGCCGAGGACTGACTCCCCAGGGCAGACTCCAGAAGTACCCCTAGATGCATGTCAGCCCTGGAGAGGAATCCTCAGGTTCTGAACACAACTCCACAAAAGGTCTTAGGCCCTGGCATCGACGGGAGAGGAATCCTGAGAGGACCCCTAGCAACTCGCATGGCGACTGGCCTTTCTTGAGGCAACCAGAGCGGGTCCCTGAGGTCCCTGTCGTAACTCAATAGCACCTGCCACAACTCGAGAAAATCCAGGAGGTTCTCCCTTCAGGCGAGATGAGGCCCATTTCCGCTGAGGCGTCTTGAGGCTAAACACACCTAACCTCTGGAACTTCCAAAGGGTCCTTCCCACACTTGCTGCAACTCAAGAAGTTCCCCGACATACCCGTCTCCACTCGAGAGGAAGCACGAGAGTCCCGCCCACATCCAGAGGAGCCTGGCTTCCACCTCGTAGCTCTAGATGACGGATTCTTTTCCAGCTTCGTCTGGAAAGAATTCCCGGCTTTCCCGTCGCAACTCAAGAGGAGGCGCTCTCAACAGGAAAAGCGAGAGAAACCCCAGTGTCGTGCCACAATTCCAAGGGACCCCAGATGTCAGTCCATTCCAGAGGAACTTGCTTTCCCTGCACTGCCTCTACTTTCACGCCGAGGATCCACTCACTACACCATGGAACGTGGGTCAGCCCTGTGGGAAAGCCTCGTCGGAAAGCCTCGAGGGAAAGCCACAGATCCCTTGATCCACGCGACGGGAAGTGTGACACTGCTGCTACAGTTCCTGAGGAGAGCTCACGTGCATGCCCCCACATGAGATGAGCACAGACTCCCCAGGGGAAACTCCAGAAGTAAGCCAAGATCCATGTCAGCACTGAAGAGGAATCCTCAGGTTCCAGCCTCGACTCCACAAAAGGTCTTAGGCCCCGACATCGACCGGAGAGGAATCCCAAAAGGCGCCCTTGCAACTCCCATGGGCACTGCCTTTCCTGAGGAGCGGGTCCCTGAGGTCCCTGTCGTAACTCGAGAGACCCTGCCCAACTCTAGAAAATCCAGGAGGTTCTCCCCTCCAGGCGAGATAAGGCCCATTTCCTCTGAGGCGTCAGGAGGCTCATCACACCTAAATTCTGGAAATTCAACTCAAGAAGTTCCCCGACATACCCGTCTCCACTCGAGAGGAAGCACGAGGGTCCCGCCCACATCCAGAGGAGACGCCGTTTTGGTATCGAAGGATCCTTTCCCTGCTTGGTCAGGAAATAATACACGCCATTCCGCTCGCATTTCAAGGGGAAGCGCTCTCCACAGGAAAGAGGAACTCCAGGGTCGAGCCACCATTCACAGAGTCACCCAGATGTCTCAGTCCATTCCAGAGGAAACTGTTTTCCCTGCACTGCCTCGAATTTCACGGCGAGGATCGACTCAAACCACGGTGGCACGTGGGATAGCCAAGGTGGGAAATCCTCTTGGGAAAGCCTCGAGGGAAAGCCACAGATCCATTTATCCACGCGAAGGGAAGCATGACACTGCTGCTACATCTCGGGAGGAAAGCGCACGTGCATGCCCCACTCGAGACAAGGACTGACTCCCCTGGGAGACTCCAGAAGTATCCAAGATCCATGTCAGCACTGGAGAGGAATCCTCAGGTTCTGGCACCATCTCCACACAAGGTCTTAGGCCCCGGCATCGACGGGAGAGGAATCCCGAGAGGCCCGAGCAACTGGCTTTCCTGAGGCCACCAGAGCAGGTCCCTGATGTCCCGGTCGTAAGTCGAGAGCACCTGCCTCAACTGGAGAAAATCCAGGTGGTTCTCCCTCCAGGCGAGATGAGGCCCATTTCCGCTGAGCATATCAGGCTAATCACACCTAACCTTGGAACTTCCAAAGGGTCCTTCACATCCTTGCTGCAACTCAAGAAGTTCCCGACCGTCTCCACTCGAGAGGAAGCACGAGAGTCCCGCCACATCCAGAGGAGCCCCGTTTCCGCCTCCTAGATCGAGAGGAGGGATCCTTTCCCTGCGTGGTCGGGAAAGAATTCCCGTTCCCGTCGCATCTCAAGAGGAGGCGCTCTCCAAGGAAGCGAGAGGAGGCCTTGCCAGCAAGAGTCCCCCAGATGCCATTCCAGAAAACTGCTTTTCCCTGCCTCGACTTCAGCCGAGGATCGACTCACACCACCGTGTGTGGGACAAGCCTCTGGGGCAGCAAAGCT
>NW_017192597.1:0-21280 GCF_001704415.2 Capra hircus
AAAGGAATGACTCATTAACTATTTATGAAACCAACTTACTAATATTGCAAGATTCTAGACATATTTATACTTAGTTTTAAAAAAGTATTTGGTATAAAATATTCGTAACACAAATTTTTTCCATTTTTAAGTGTACAATTCAGTGACATTAAGAATATTTACATTGCTGTGCAACCATCACTAATATCCATCTCCAGAACTTTTTCATCATCCCAATCTGAAATGCTGTGTGAATTAAGTAAAGCCCCAGTCTTCCCTCCCCTCCAGCCTCTGGCAACCACCACTGTTCTTTCTGTTTCTATGAATCTGACTCTTCTAGATAACTCAGATAAGAGGAATAAGACAGTATTTGTCCATTTGTTACTGGCTAATTTCATGTAGCATAAAGTCTTAAGTCTTCATCATTGTTTTCGCATTGTCAGAATTTCCTTCCTTTTTAAGACTGAATAATATTCCACTACATTTTGATCATCCATCCACCCGCCAAGGGATGTTTAGGCTGCTCCCATGTTTCAGCTGTTGTGAAAAATGTGGTATGAACATGGATGTACAAATGCCTGTTAAAGTCACTGCTTTCAATTCTTTTAGATATATAAAATAGAATGTGTGGATCATATGACAACCCTGTTTAACTTTTCAAGAACTGCCAGACTTTTCACAGTAGCCAGTTTTCCACAGGAGCTTCGTCATTTTATATTCCTACCAGCCAGTGACCAGCATTCCAACTTCTCTAGATCCTCGTCAAAACTTGTTCTTTTCCTTTCTTTTTAAAATAATAGTCATCCTGATGAGTGGGAAGAGGTACCTCATTGTGGTTCTGATTTGCATTTCCCTAATGATTATGCCATATTTTCCTAAGCTATAGTATCCAAGAACTACCTTATGAGATTTTTTAAAAAAAATTGTTTACAAAACAAATAATCCCCACATAAGCATTAAACTTACTTATTTGAAGTCATGTATATCCCTTACTGTGGAAAGTAAATTGCATAAATATGGAAGTTCCTGGGCTAGACACTTGTCATAGGTTAATCTTCCCAGGAAGTGAACTCTGAGGTAGTTCAGAGTGCAGGCTGTTAAGGAAGGAGTGCCCTTGGGATGAACACCTGTGG
The DNA here is from genome assembly GCF_001704415.2 of Capra hircus. NCBI lineage: Eukaryota > Metazoa > Chordata > Mammalia > Artiodactyla > Bovidae > Capra > Capra hircus. The sequence continues at coordinate 1,113 of NW_017192597.1, forward strand.
GAGACGGGGAAACAAAGGTGAACTGCGGTTCCCAAAATTTTTAAGAGTTTAAAGTTGTCCTGAGATAAAAAAAATTTGAGAGCCACAGGCCTAGAACGTATTAGGGGAGGTAACACCCTCTCAGAGTCATTTCAAATCAAATTCTTACCTGACTACTACACCTGGAAGACCCAGGACTTTCCCTGGTGGTTCAGTGGTTAAGATTCCATGCTCCCAATACAGGGGCTCTGGGTTCAGTCCTGGGTCAGGGAACTAGATCCTTCATGCTGTGCAAAAAAAAAAAACAAACAAACAAACAACTGCATGCCACAATGAAGGTCAAAGATCCCAAGTGTGCAACTAAAACTTGATGCACCTAAAAATATAAAAAATTCTAATACCCACTCTCCCATTTCCTCCCTCTCTCTCCTCTATTCCTTTTCCTACTTTTTCCTAAAACTGTCTCACGACTCTAGGTGGGTTTCACTCTGCACCAGGCCTCGGCATATATTTTGGGGTTTTGTGTTTGGCTGCACTGGTCTTCATTTCAACATGCGGGTTTAGTTGCCTTGGGGCACATAGGATCTTGGTTCCCCGACCAGGGATGGAAACCATGTTCTCTGCACTGGACAGAAGATTCATAACCACTGGACCACCAGGGAAGCCCCTCCAGCATATGTTTATCTCACCTTCTTCTCCACATCTGTTCTGTGGATTTCAAGAAATTAAACTCCTATTTTCCACACTGGCAGAAACATTCACTTTGGTGAGACAGTTATGATACATTATATATAGTTTGTATTTTTAGAACATGTGAATCCCAGAGAGGCCTTTTGTTACTGTACATGCTAACAGGGAGGTATAGCATCTCATTCACATTGTAAGCTGATATTGCAATTTTGGAACACATTTCAAAAAATACTGAGAGCATCTATTTACTGCTTACTGTGAAGAATAAAAATATATACAAAATTGCTATCAAAAGATTATGGGATGATTTGAGAGAATAGTATTGAAACATGTACATTACCATATGTAAAATAGATGGCCAGTGCAAGTTCCATGCATGAAGCAGGGCACCAAAGCCGGTTCTGGGACAACCCAGAGGGAGAGGGTGGGGAGGGAGGTGGTAAGGGGCTTCTGATTCATGTTGATGTGTGGCAAAACCCATCACACTGTTGTAATTATCCTCCAATTAAAATCAATTAATTAATTTAAAAAGAGATTAGACTCTCATATTTGTGTGAAGCCCATTCAAAATACAGATGCTCAACACCTCAGTTTATTTCAATCCAAGCACAGAAACCACCAGAGAACAGAAAAAGACCCAAAACTCCATCAAGTTCCAGTGTTCCTCTAGTGATATAATCTCTTTTGAAAGAATGTCATGCTACACAGGACAGAGAAAAAGTGAAGATATGAAGTAAGTGGGGTGAGGAATGGTCTTGGCAATCAAATACCAGGTAAGAAGAAGCTTTTCGTTTTGGTCTGGGGACATTTTGCTTTTTGGAAACATAATGTGTTACTTTCTCCAGGCATCACACATGTGCACAGGCACACACACAAAGTACCTGCTTGCTAAATTTAGCTGCAGTTCTGTCACAACAATGATAACAAAGTTTTCTTCTGACCACAATGTGTTTGAGTACAAATGGTTCCTCTTTCCAGGCTCTGCTTAGTACATACACAAATTCCTAGTATAGTGACACCCACACTCTCACAGCAGGACAACTTCTTGAGAGCAGACAGCCAGGATCCGGCCATCCTCTCTAGGAAGAGACACAAGGAATTAAACTGTTTCCTAGCTGGTGGGTTCTGCCGGCCTTATACTCATTTCACAGAAACTGATGATCGCAGCTGATTCCGTTTGGACTGTGGCCAGCCTAGAATGACACGCAAATGCAGCCCCGTGTTGGGGGGGGACCTTCCATCACCTTGTGGAAATGGGATTCAGTCAAGGTGCCACTGTCTTCTCCCGCACCTACTGTGCCACAGAGCCGCAGCACATAGACTCCTCCCCGAAGGGCTTCACCACCGAGCTGCCTTGGGGATGGAGGGCTGGAAACAGGAAATCAAATGGCCGTAAAGGAGAAATGAAAGAAAAGGGACTGACAACAAATGGGATATTGTCAGCAGAAAGGAGAACAACAGAAGCGGAACCGCAAGATACAAGGGAACACTAAAGAAAGAGTACTCGGACTTCTAATAATAGCTCCCATTTAGGAGGGCTTACTCTGTGTTAGGCACTGGATAGGCATTTCATGTCACTTTGTTCATCTCATTCAATACTGACAACAAACCCTGTGGTATGCATATTTTACAGAAAATAAAACATGCTCTTTGCAATGAAGAGCCCCTAGCCACACACACATTTAAAGAAATCGAAAGAGGAGGTGATAAAAAGAAACAGAAAAAATGGGACAAACAAAAAGCACAAAACCAGATGGTAGAAATAAGTTGAAACATACTAGAGCTAACCTCTACAGTTAAAAGACAATGATTGCCTATAGGAGAGAAAACAAAGTGATTTGCACTCTATGCTGTTTCCAAGAGCACATCTCAAACATAGCAGAGACAGGCGCGTAAGGATGTGTGGAAAGGTACAAGGTACACACTACTAACCAAAAGAAAGCTTATCAAGTTACACTAATATTAGCCAAAACAGAACCTGAGGCCAATAACATTCAGATTACTGAAACCTACTTCTTCGTGATTAATAACTCGGTTCTCTATGTGCTCAATCCATCAGTCATATCCAGTTGTTTGTGACCCTTTGGACTGTAGCTCACCAGGCTCCTCTGTCCATGGGATTCTCCAGACAAGAATACTGGAGTGAGTTGCCATGCCCTCCTCCAGGGGATCTTCCCAACCCGGGGTCGAACCCGTGTCTGCTGCATTGGCAGGCAGATTCTTTATCGCTAAGCTATTGGGGAAGCCCTCGATGGTTCACTATGAAGCTACAACAGTTCTAGATTTCCATGCCTCTGATGAAATAGCGTCAAAAATACATCTTTGTAAAGCAAAAAGGAACAGAATTGTAAGGAGAGCTTGATAGATCCACCATCAGAGTATCATAGTGGGAGATTGTAACATGTCTCAGTGACTGGCGGGTTCAATAAGAACTCAGCAAATGCATGGATTTGACCAACACAACCCACAGACTTGATATAATGTAAACACAGAGAACACTGGGCTCCATAATTGGAGAATTGTTCCTCAAACACTCATGGAACATTTACAAATATCAGCTATGCATTGTGTCATAAAGCAAACCGAATCAAATCTGCAAGGCTTGGTACCATCCTGGGAAGTGAGGATGCAGAGGAATTAAGTGCTGGCCTTGGCTTCTGTGACTTAGAAGTGGGGAGGCTGGTCCAGAGAGCCCAAGGCCACGGCCCAGCACCAGGAATGCAACGCACAACGTAGTCCAGCTGCAGTCATGCTGCTTTAAGTAGCAGAGAGTCAGAAAGAGCAATCCAGGTGAGGAGCTGTGGGCGATATGGTGTCATTTTATCAGGGAACTAAATCAAGATAGGTGTTGCTGGTTCCCCACCCTCCCCCAAGCCTGGTGCTTTCCACGTGAATAGTGAGACTTCCATTCCTTGCTTGCTGAAGCAAATGTCCAACAGCCTGATAAGCAAAGTGACCTCTAAGTTCAGTTCACATCAGTCGCTCTGACTCTTTGCGACCTCATGGACTGTAGCATGCCAGGCTTCCCTGTCCATCACCAACTCCTGGAGCCTACTCAAACTCATGACCATTGAATCGGTGATGCCATATAACCATCTCTTCCTCTCTCGTCCCCTTCTCCTCCCACCTTCAATGATTCCCAGCATCAGGGTCTTTTCAAAAGAGTCAGTTCTTCACATCAGGTGGCCAAAGCACTGGAGTTTCAGATGCAACATCAGTCCTTACAATGAATATTGAGGACTGATTTCCTTTAGGTTGGACTGGTTGGATCTCCTTGCAGTTCAAGGGACTCTCAAGAGTCTTCTCCAACACCACAGGTCAGAGGCATCAATTCTTTGGTACCCAGCTTTCTTTATAGTTCAGTTCTCACACCCATACATGACTATTGGAAAAACTGAAGCTTGACTAAAAGTACCTTTGTTGGCAAAGCAATGTCACTGCTTTTTAATATGCTGTCTAGCCCTGGACTAAAAATGAGGCACAGCTGCTGCTGCTGCTACGTCGCTTCAGTCGTGTCTGACTCTGTGCGACCCCATAGATAGCAGCCCACCAGGCTCCCCCGTCCCTGGGATTCTCCAGGCAAGAGTACTGGAATGGGTTGCCACTGCCGTCTCCGATCAATGAGGCACAGAATCCCTGAGAAAAGGAGAGAAAAGCTGAGAGAAGAACAGCTGAGAAAAGAAGAGAAGCTAAAGGCAAAGGAGAAAAGGAAAGATTTACCCATTTGAATGCAGACTTCCAAAGAATAGCAAGGGGTCTGATCCCTGGGTCAGGAAGATCCCCTGGAGAAGAAAATGGCAACCCACTCCAGTATTCTTGCCTGGAAAATTCCATAGACAGAGGAGCCTGGCTGGCTGGCTACAGTCCAAGAGGTCACAGACTTGAATACAACTAAGCACCTAGCAACAATGACAAAATAATCCCTCCCAATGGTTCCATGACCTTATCCCATCTGGTCCCATCACTTCAAGGGAAATAGATGGGGAAACAGTGGAAACAGTGGAAACAGTGTCAGACTTTATTTTTTTGGGCTCCAAAACCACTGCAGATTGTGACTGCAGCTATGAAATTAAAAGACGCTTACTCCTTGGAAGAAAAGTTATGACCAATCTAGATAGCATATGCAAAAGCTGAGACATTACTTTGCCGACTAAGGTCCGTCTAGTCAAAGCTATGGTTTCTTCCAGTAGTCATGTATGGATGTGAGAGTTGGACTGTGAAGAAGGCTGAGCGCCGAAGAATTGATGCTTTTGAACTGTGGTGTTGGAGAAGACTCTTGAGAGTCCCTTGAACTGCAAGGAGATCCAACCAGTCCATTCTGAAGGAGATCAACCCTCAGATTTCTTTGGAAGGAATGATGCTAAAGCTGAAGCTCCAGTACTTTGGCCAATTCATGCGAAGAGTTGACTCATTGGAAAAGACTGTGATGCTGGGAGGGATTGGGGGCAGGAGGAGAAGGTGACGACCGAGGATGAGATGGCTGGATGGCATCACGGACTCGATGGACGTGAGTCTGAGTGACTCCGGGAGATGGTGGTGGACAGGGAGGCCTGGTGTGCTGCGATTCATGGGGTCGCAAAGAGTCGGACACGACTGAGCGACTGAACTGAACTGAATGGTGTCCATGACCTTATCCCAGACAACTGTGCTTATGTTTGTTACCTTATATGGCAAAAGTGACTTTGCAGGTGTGATTATATCAATGATTTTCAAAAACTAATTTTTATTGACATATAGGTGATTTAGAATGTTGTTTTAGTTTCTACTGTACAGCAAAGTGAGTCAGTTATACATATACATATATCCACTCTTTTTAAGATTCTATTCCCATATAGGTCACTACAGAGTATTGAATAGAGTTTCCTGTGCTATACAGTAGCCTTTTATTAATAGAAATCAACGATTTTGAGATAGGAAGATGATCATGGATTATCTGTTAGGTCCTATATAATTTTTCCCTTTTACACTAAAAACATTTTGTACACAAATTTTAAAAGATTACACTCCATTTACAGTTCTTACAAAATATTGGCTATATTCCTTGTTTTGTAGAATACCTCCTTGCCACCTACCTAACACCCAGTAGTTTGTACCTGCCATTCCCTACCCCAACCACTAGCTTCTCTATAGCTGCTGGGTCCAATCAAATCACAAGGATTTCTATAAATGAAAAAGGCAGGCAGGAGGGTCAGAGTCAGAGAAAGAGATGTGACAAGGGAAGCAGAGGTCTGAGTGGTGCAGGAACCAGTCAGGGCATGTAGCGGTCTCTAGACGGGGGGAAAGGCAGGGAAATGGACTCACCCTCAAAACCTCCAGAAGGGAACACAGGTCTGCCTACAGCTTGATTTTAGTCCAGTGAGACTTCTGACCTACAGAATTCTAATATGAATAAAATAAAATGGGTGGTTTAAAGCCAGTAAATTTGTGATAATTTGTTACAGCAGCCACAGGAAAACTAAAGCGTTCTTCCTCCACCCTCATCATCCTTAATCCTCACAATCACCCACTTTCAAAGTATTCAGTGCCTACATTTTCAGCTCACCTTCCATCTCCCAATAGATATCTATGGAAAAGAAGTGTGTAGAAAGTTGGATGTGAGTTTGGAAAAATCCAAGAACATAGTATGGTACTCTGTTGTGCTCAGACACTTGGTCCTGCCTGACTCATTGTGACCACAAGAATTGTAGCCCACCAGGCTTCTCTGTCCATGGGAGTCTCCAGGCAAGCATACTGAGGTGGGTTGCCATGCCCTCCTCCAGAGGATCTTCCCACCCAGGGATGGAACCTGGGCCTCCTGCATTCCAGAGGGATTCTTACCAACTGAGCCACCAGGGAAGCCCAGTTTGGCACTGTCTCTCATATTTAAAATGTAGCTTTTTTCTTTCTTTCTATGTTCAACTTAGCATTATGTATCACCAGTTTTCAAATATACCTTCCGTCGCGTTCACAAAGCAAGCTCCCCTCTTTGGTCTTCCAAGTGCACCTTGTGAAGTCAGGCCTGGGACTTCTAACCCTGGAGTTAGAGTTTTAGGAAACAAGGGCCCAGAGGCCAGCGACTGCAAGCTGAGACTTCAGAAGGCCAGCTCAAGGCTCCTTCCCGGAGGCCGCCCTGCCCTGCCTGGGTGCTCGGCTGGGCATGTCCATGGTTCCTCCAGGCTGCACACCATTCGCACTGAGCCCGGCGGTGCCAGGATCGCGGCCGCTCTGCCTGGGCGGCGATCGAACTCCCAGGGCGCGACAGAGGCTCGGCTGCCGCGGGGCCAGGTGTCGCCCCTGGGAAGCCCCTGCTGGAGCCGCGGGCGCCCGGAACCTCCGCCGGCGCTGGCCCCGGGGTTACCTGCGGCCGGTGGGCGGGACGGCCCTTCCCGTCTGCGCCGGCCCCCCCAGCCTCCAGGGCGGCGGAGCCGGGAAGTGGGAGAGGGAGCGAAAGAGGCGGAGACTGCGGCGGCTGCAGCCCGGCCGGGCTCCGAGCGAGGGCTACGTGGAGCGGCCGGCGCGGCCCTGCGGGCTGTGGGCGCTGCTGCTCTACGCCGGCCGCGGCGGCGTGGCTGCGCCCGCGGGTGAGTACGGTCGCCCGGCCGGGGCAGCGGGAATCGCGGCCGAGAGGCCCGCCGGGGCGCCTGGGCCGAGGGCCGCGGCGGGAGTCGGGGTCGAGGGCCCTCTTCGGGACATCCCGCGGCCGCGGCGGCAGGCGCCTCCCGCGCCCGGCTCGAGCTTGGGGGACCCGGGGCGACCGGGCTTTCCCGGATCCCGGGCGGAGGCGGCGGCGGGGCCGGAGGACGACGACTTGTCGCCGCACTTCCCTTGGCCGTCGGGCAGCGCCGAGGAGCCTGGCGCCATGGCCTGGGGCCCGAAAGGAGTTCGCGGGGTCGGGGGCGGGGGCGGGAGTGTCGCCCGTGGCCCGGAGAGGGGATGAGGGGCCGGGAGCCCGCGGGGACGGCGACCAAGGTCCGGGAGTGCGGGTGACGCGCCGAGGCTCCTTGCGCGGCGGGTCCAGCGAGGTGGTGGCAGTTGAAGGGAACCTCTGAAGCACCTAGTCCCTCCCTGTAGCAAAGGACGGGTCTCCTCTGGCATACAAGAAATCCATGGCAAATCCGGAGCACCATCCGCGTGGATGCCTTTTTCTCTAGTAACCTTTATAGTTTGGAATAACTTTCGATTTACGAAAAGTTGCAAAGAGGCGAGCTCTCATTTACTCCTCACCTGGTGCGGCCATTTAAATTAATCAACCAGCGTTACTGTGAAAACTTGGGGGGAGGGGCACTAATGAATTCCTGAGGGACAGATTTTGGCCTGAGCGACCTTCTGGACGTTTTTTTGGTGAGGACAGTAGCTCCAAAGTTGATAGGTTTTAGTGTCACGTTGACACAGACACCCACAATTTTTTATTGCTTTTTCAGCCAATGCGTTGGGCTTTGAAAGCCAAGTTGAAAGGTTGATTAGGAAACTTGGATGCCCTCTATTGATTCAGTCAACAAAACCTATGCCCACGCTGCGTGCCCTGTGCCAGGCAGTGTTCTAGGGGCAGAGAATACAGTCGTGAGCAAAACAGATCAAGTGCTTGCCCTTTGTAGCTGGCATGCTATTGCTAGAGTCAGAGTAAGGGGGGCGGGGTAGTACAATATGAGGTATGTTAGAGGGCAGTAAGTACCATGGAGAAAAACAAAGCAGTCCAGGGGGTTGCCATTGTAAATAGGGTGGACTACATAGACTGCCACTGAAAAGGCAGCGTTTGAGTAGAGACTTGAGGGAAGGTTGTAGTTTGTCAGTCATTCATTCAAGTGCCTGCCTTCTTCAGTACTGAGCCAGGTCTTGTGCATTGGCTTAGAGCCTTAGAGTATATTGTGTAATCCTTGTGCCCCCCATGCTCCTAGTTCACTTGGGGGGATCTGATTTCCATAATCATGGGGCAGCTACAGTCCACAGAAGGGAGGGGGGGTCACCCATCCCCTTGGTTGTTGTCATTTAGTGACTCAGTCGCGTCCAACTCTTCTCCGACCCATGGACTGTAGCCCTCCAGGCCCCTCTGACCATGGGATTTCCCAGGCAAGAATATTGGGGTGGGTTGCCATATCCTTCTCCAGGGGATCTTCCGGACCCAGGGATCAAACCCGCATCTCCTGCATTGCATTGTATTGCAGGTGGGTTCTTTACCGCTGAGCCAGCAGGGAAGCCACCCATCTCCTTAGTCCCCTGATTTTCACAGTGCCACTCCAGCCCACTCCCTCCTCCAGACTCCCTCTCCCACACACCTCACCCCTGGAACAACAAACAGCTGACCCTAGCTAATACTGGCAATCCCCAACTCACGAGGTTTGTCACAGAAGTCAGAAATACAGAAACTTTTTCCCATTGGAAATATTGATACAATTGCATTAAGATATGGTGGGGGGAAAAAAAGCAAAACAAAACAGGGGACCTGACTATTATAATGGTCTGAGCTTATGCAGCTGTGGACTTCAGGACTGGTCATTTCCCTCCCTTGTGCAACAGTGTTCTCTGTGAAAGGAGACTGAACTCCATGAGTTTTTAAGGGCTCCTCCAGCTCTAATGTTTTGTGTTTTAGAAAAATGATTAGGTTAGCAGCTTAGGTTTAGTCTGTTTAGATTGGCAAGCCCACATTGTGGCATTCTTTTTTTTTTTTTTTTTAAATTTATTTATTTATTTATTTATTTATTTTTTTAATTTTAAAATCTTAAATTCTTACATGCGTTCCCAAACATGAACCCCCCTCCCACCTCCCTCCCCACAACATCTCTCTGGGTCATCCCCATGCACCTGCCCCAAAGCAAGCTGCACCCTACGTCAGACATGGACTGGCGATTCAATTCTTACATGACAGTATACATGTTAGAATTCCCATTCTCCCAAATCGTCCCACCCTCTCCCTCTCCCTCTGAGTCCAAAAGTCCGTTATACACATCTGTGTCTTTTTTCCTGTCTTGCATACAGGGTCGTCATTGCCATCTTCCTAAATTCCATATATATGTGTGAGTATACTGTATTGGTGTTTTTCTTTCTGGCTTACTTCACTCTGTATAATTGGCTCCAGTTTCATCCATCTCATCAGAACTGATTCAAATGAATTCTTTTTAACGGCTGAGTAATACTCCATTGTGTATATGTACCACAGCTTTCTTATCCATTCATCTGCTGATGGACATCTAGGTTGTTTCCATGTCCTGGCTATTATAAACAGGGCTGCGATGAAACATTGGGGTACATGTGTCTCTTTCAATTCTGGTTTCCTCCGTGTGTATGCCCAGAAGTGGGATTGCTGGGTCATAAGGTAGTTCTATTTGCAATTTTTTAAGGAATCTCCACACTGTTCTCCATAGTGGCTGTACTAGTTTGCATTCCCACCAACAGTGTAGGAGGGTTCCCTTTTCTCCACACCCTCTCCAGCATTTATTGCTTGCAGATTTTTGGATCGCAGCCATTCTGACTGGTGTGAAGTGGTACCTCATTGTGGTTTTGATTTGCATTTCTCTAATAATGAGTGATGTTGAGCATCTTTTCATGTGTTTGTTAGCCATCCGTATGTCTTCTTTGGAGAAATGTCTATTTAGTTCTTTGGCCCATTTTTTGATTGGGTCGTTAATTTTTCTGGAATTGAGCTGCAGAAGTTGCTTGTATATTTTTGAGATTAGTTGTTTGTCAGTTGTTTCATTTGCTATTATTTTCTCCCATTCAGAAGGCTGTCTTTTCACCTTGCTTATATTTTCCTTTGTTGTGCAGAAGCTTTTAATTTTAATTAGATCCCATTTGTTTATTTTTGCTTTTATTTCCAGAATTCTGGGAGGTGGATCATAGAGGAATCCTGCTGTGATTATATGTCTGAGAGTGTTTTGCCTATGTTCTCCTCTAGGAGTTTTATAGTTTCTGATCTTACATTTAGATCTTTAATCCATTTTGAGTTTATTTTTGTGTGCGGTGTTAGAAAGTGATCTAGTTTCATTCTTTTACAAGTGGTTGACCAGTTTCCCAGCACTTGTTAAGAGATTGTCTTTATCATTGTATATTCTTGCCTCTTTGTCAAGATAGGTGTCATATGTGTGTGGATTTATCTCTGGCTTTTATTTTGTTCCATTGATCTATTGTCTGTCTTTGTGCCAGTACATACTGTCTTGATGACTGTGCTTGTAGTAGAGCCTGAAGTCAGGCAAGTTGATTCTCCAGTTCCATTCTTCTTTCTCAAGATTGCTTTGCTATTCACCTATCCTCCTCAAACTCTTCCAGAAAATTGCAGAGGAAGGTAAACTTCCAAACTCATTCTATGAGGCCACCATCACCCTAATACCAAAACCTGACAAAGATGTCACAAAAAAAGGAAAACTACAGGCCAATATCACTGATGAACATAGATGCAAAAATCCTCAACAAAATTCTAGCAATCAGAATCCAACAACACATTAAAAAGATCATACACCATGACCAAGTGGGCTTTATCCCAGGGATGCAAGGATTCTTCAATATCCGCAAATCAATCAATGTAATTCACCACATTAACAAATTGAAAAATAAAAACCATATGATTATCTCAATAGATGCAGAGAAAGGCCTTTGACAAAATTCAACATCCATTTATGATAAAAACTCTCCAGAAAGCAGGAATAGAAGGAACATACCTCAACATAATAAAAGCAATATATGACAAACCCACAGCAAACATTATCCTCAATGGTGAAAAATTGAAAGCATTTCCCCTAAAGTCAGGAACAAGACAAGGGTGTCCACTTTCCACCGCTACTATTCAACATAGTTTCTGGAAGTTTTGGCCACAGCAATCAGAGCAGAAAAAGAAATAAAAGGAATCCAAATTGGAAAAGAAGAAGTAAAACTCTCACTGTTTGCAGATGACATGATCCTCTACATGGAAAACCCTAAAGACTCCACCAGAAAATTACTAGAGCCTAATCCAATGAATATAGTAAAGTTGCAGGATATAAAATCAACACACAGAAATCCCTTGCATTCCTATACACGAATAATGAGAAAGTAGAAAAAGAAATTAAGGAAACAATTCCATTCACCATTGCAACGAAAAGAATAAAATACTTAGGAATATATCTACCGAAAGAAACTAAAGACCTATATATAGAAAACTATAAAACACTGATGAAAGAAATCAAAGAGGACACTAATAGATGGAGAAATATACCATGTTCATGGATCGGAAGAATCAATATAGTGAAAATGAGTATACTACCCAAAGCAATTTACAAATTTAATGCAATCCCTGTCAAGCTACCAGCCACATTTTTCACAGAACTAGAACAAATAATTTCAAGATTTGTGGCATTCTTAATAACAACTAGCACTTCTATAGTGTTTACTCTATGCCGGGCAGTGTTCTAAGTTTTCCATTGACCTATTTCATCCTTCCACAGAACCTCTCCTGTTGGTGCTGTTACCATTCTTGTTTTGTACAGGAGGAAACTGAGGCACGGCAAGGCCCAGAGTCTCGTAGGTGGTAGACTGCAGGAGGGAACTGGGCTGCTGACCCCAGCAGTCGCTTCCAGAGACCATGCCCTAACCACTGCATTCATTGCCTCTCTCTGCAGAAAGGAGGGGAGTCCTTGGCTGAGAGGGGAGCTGGGTCTCTCCCAGAGCAACAGGGCAGGACTGGTGGGCATTCACCCAAGTATCTACAGGCCATTCATAAAAAGCGAATGATCATGTATTGGAGACTTGCTTTATGACTGCCAGACTGTGTAGTCCAAACAATAAGTACCATAGGCATTCAGAAGAGGGGAAACTGAGGGCTGGGAATTCTGAGGAAGAACTGAAATTTGAGCTAGACTTTTAGGGTGGGTGACATTTGAGTTGGTGGAGGGGAAGTTATTCCCAGTTTGGGAGGCGAGCAGGAGCAGAGGCCCAGAAGTAACGGTGGTGGTGCCCCTGTGGGCTCAACGAGGAGTCCGACTTGGCAGGAAGGTGCATTGGCCAAAGCAGTCAAGGCAGAAGGGCTTCATTTGCCCTTGAAGCTGCGTTGGGGTGCAGCGGGAGGGAAATGACACTGGAGGAGAAGTCAACAGGGAGACCTGACTGAGTGTGGGGCTGGAGGGAGGGGGACTCACCAGAGTGCAAATCTCCACAGGAATCTAGGATTGGAGGTGGCCCCTAGAAAGATGGGTCATGCACGCCTTCTGTCCAGGCTCAGGCCTAACAGCTGTATGTCTGCCTGCCTCACGAGACCCAGCAGAGCACCTGAGCATGATCAGGATAATTAAGAGAGGTGTTGCAAGGAAAGCACTGAAAGAGGTTGATGATTAAGATGTAAAGGAAGGAGATGGATGGCTCACATATGACTCGTGATGTCCTTGACTTTTCCCGACATATGCATGCTTCTGCCAGCTCCTGTGACTGAACGAGAGAGAGCACAAGCTTTTGAGTTAAGCCTTATTATTAGAGACAGCATTGATCGTATTCATTCGAAATTAGAATGGGATCTTGCGCTAGAAGTGTGAAGATGTAGAGGTCAATGGGTTTTAGGACATTGATGGAGACTCACCCAGAACCTTGCTACTCTGCCTTAGGTTAAATTCAGAGGATCCCATCACAGGCCTCTTGTGTAAACAGCACTACCTTGAGTGCACCCCCAGAAGATTTCTAGAAGAAAAGCACTTGCTGAAGAGCAAAGAACCTATGAGTCAATTAAACCCAGACTGATCAGGCTACATCCATCTTTATATTCTCTGTGGTGCCACATGGTGTATTCCCTCCAGACATCACAAATAAACCCAGAAGCCCCTGGTTGTTGTCCCTTCCACTCAGATTGCTGGCCCTAAGCTCCTTCTAGGTGGAAATCCTGGAATCACCCTGAGAAACCTGAATCCAGTGGGAGAAATGGACATGCCCACAAACCTCTTTTATTATTTGCTACAGCAGAGGAAATGTGTCAAGTGCTATGGGTACCCAAGGGCTTTCCAGGTGTCGCTAGTGGTAAAGAACCTGCCTGCCAGAGCAAGAGACGCAGGAGAAGAGGGATCAATCCTGGTTCAGAACGATCCCCTGTTGGAGTGCATGGCAACCCACTCCAGTACCCTCGCCTGACAATCCACATGGACAGAGAAGCCTGGTGGGCTGCAATCCAGTGGGTTGCAGAGTCAGACAGGACTGAAGCGAGTTAGCACACAGCACACAGGCACAGACGTGACCTATAAAAGCGAGGCAATAAGAACCTGAACAGAACACTGCAGGTGAGGATGGGGGAAGAGTAGATCTGAGAGGTGGTTTCCCAACTAAGTGTTGTTCATTCGCTCAGTTGTGTCTGACTCCTTTCCACCCAAGGGACTGCAGCACGCCAGGCTTCCCTGTCAATCATCATCTCCTGGAGCTTGCTCACGCTCATGTCCATTGAGTTGGTGATGCCATCCAACCACCTTATCCTCTGACGTCCCCTTCTCCTCCTGCCTTCAACCTTGCCCAGCATCAGGGTCTTTTCCAATGAGTCAGTTCTTTGCATTAGGTGGCCAAAGTACTGGAGTTTGAGCTTTAGCATCAGTCCTTCCAGTGACTATTCATGATTGACTTCCTTTATGATTGACTGCATCTAAGTGACTGCATGGCTAATCGGTGGAGCGGGCAAATTATATAGGCTAGATCCGGGAAGGGAGGGCTCAAGGACTGAAGTTTTAGCGTTCCTCTCTTGCTGATTTTTGTTGGACATGGGGACAGTAGCTGGTAGACTTTGACCTTAGAATCTTCCTGTATTTAACTTAAAACATATTTATTTCCATCATACAAATTTGAGCCTTTGAAATAATTTTATTTAAAAATTAGTTTCTGGCAATTTCTCGGTTGGCCTCAGATAGCCAGTCCCCGACCGTCCCTACCATGGGGCCACTGCCCAGGTCCTTTGGGACATGGTGTGGCACGCCCCTCTGCATGTTGCGACTGGGTCCAGTACAGGGAACTCTTCTTCCTGGAACATGAGCACAACCAGAAAAGCAGCAGCCCCCTCGCCCAACACTGCACCACTCAATTGTGGGGAACCTGGGGGAAGCTGGTACTAAACTATTCATAGATGACCTGCTTCTGGGTTGGGGTTTTGCATGTAGCAGAGGAGCTCTCTCGCTCCGATCAGTTGAATGTTAGCCCTCGACACGAGGATTTATAAAAAGAAATAATGTTATCAAAATTTCTCTTTAATAACAGGACTTTTTTAAAAGACAAAAAAATTAGTTTCTAAAGTCAGGCAATAGTTTCAGAAGTGCTAAAATATTTTTTCATAGCAGAGCACAGAATACATTAAATGACCAAGGTAAACAGAAGAAAATAACAATATCCAAAAGTCATATTTAACATTGTAGGTTTTATTTGACCCAGGATTTACACAATCAAAGCAAACAAAAAGACAGGAAGGGTTCTTTGAGAGTAAGGAATGCTGTTGCTGTCTTCACAGGACCATTATACAGTTCTGTATGGTGTCAGGTTCTTTTCCAGACTCTGTTCTCTTTACCTTGATGTATAATTATATTATTTACAATTTACCGTTTCCTCTTTACTATATATGATAGAATACAAGCAAAGGGTTTTCATCAACTGTATGTCCTCTGGAAGTACAATAAGAAGGTTAACTCATTCCCAGTACCACACTTGTTTACATAATCTTTTCTTTTTCTACTTTTGCAAAAAAAAAAAAAAAAAAGCAACACACAAACACTGCTCCCCGCTCCCCGCCCGGGAAAACAAAACAAACCAGCAAAATCCCTGGGAACTTCCCTGTGGCAAAGACTCTGCACTGGCAATGCAGAGGTCCTGGGTTCAGTCTCTGGACAGGGAAACAGATCCCACATGCTGCATCTAAGACCCCCATGAAGCTAAATAATAAATAAAGACTTAAAAGAAAAGCAAACAGCATGAAGAACATGAAAGCACCTGGGTTTTGATCAGCATAAAACAGTAGGTAAATTTTACTTATTTTCTATTTAGTTTTTAGTAAATATTAAACATTTTTTTCTAATAATGCAGGATATAAAAACATAAAATAAGTTGACAGTTATCTTGCTGGAGATTGAAACACATCAAATGTTAGATATGAATAACCAATTCTAAAGTACATTAATAAAAGTTTTGAATAACTAGAATGAAGTACTTAGAATGTATGATTTACAGTAAAAGTCAAAGAATACAGTAAATTTTACTTCTTTTCCATTTTGTTTTTAGTACATATTATTTTAAATATTTTTGTAATAATGCAGGATGTAAAAACATAAAATAAGTTGATAGTTAACTTGCCAGAGAGATTGAAACACATGAAAACTAGATATGAATTCTAAAGTACATTAATAAAACAGTTTTAAATAACTACCACCTTCAACTACTTAGAATGTATGATTTAGAGTAAAAGTCAAAGATTATTGATACTATGTTTTAAGCTTCCATGTTTTTGGAAAGAAATATGTAAAGGGAGATAATATTCAACCCTGGTGATACTTCATTCCAAGAGATATTGAATCAAATTAACAACCACAACCACAGTGGACTGTTTTGTCTCCCCACAAAGCTAAAAAGTGGGAATGCAGAAAGTGACAGCTCTTATTATGTATGGGCTTTTTTAAAGGGTGATGAAAATATTCTAAAACTGTGGTGATGGTTTTACAAGTTTTAAAATATACCATATAAACTACTGTATTGTACTCTATTTTAAAGGGTGAGTTTTATGGCTCATGGATTCACTCAATAACTTTGTTTTTCTACATGCTCAAGGACACATGGGAAAAAAAAAACTGTAAAGAAAAAAGGAGTTGAGTACCACCACGGCCCAGGGAAAGTAAGGAGGATGGTAGGGGGAGGACAGAAGAGAAGAAGGAGAGGGACAAGGATTGCTGACTACTTCTCCCCTCCTCCATTCAGTATACATGTGCACATACTTGCACACATATGCACACACATGCACACACACACACACACACTCTGTGATAACCAGTGACAAGCAACTGGCTGCATTTTGTTATGGAAAAAACCATAACTGCTCTGTTTCTTGAAAAGGTCTCCTGCTCTTGTAAATGTTGCCCTCACTTGCTAAATAGTTGTCTTTGTTAATGAGGTTTTTCCTTCTGCTCTCGCTTTTTGATTTTTAAAAGCAAATTTTAATAACTAGTATACAGTCTGTGTCACATCTTCTCTTTTCTAATTTGTCATGCTCTGTAGTATCTGTAAAGTCATATTCATTTTATTCTGAAAAATAACTGCTTCTGAATTTTTCTCAGTGTAAGTGTTGTAGTTACCGTGTCAAGTCAAGTAAGTATTTCACAAGTATTACAGGGTTGACCTCTTACAGTCCAGGCCTTTTAGGTGTTCTCTTGGCTTTCTTTTTTTAAGCCTTCTTATGACTCATAAGGTTTCCCAAGTGGCACTAGTAATAAAGAACTCGCCTGCCA
Organism: Capra hircus; assembly: GCF_001704415.2. Taxonomy (NCBI): domain Eukaryota; kingdom Metazoa; phylum Chordata; class Mammalia; order Artiodactyla; family Bovidae; genus Capra; species Capra hircus. The sequence goes on from NW_017192597.1 coordinate 18,170, forward strand.
ATGCAAGTGTTAAGAGACAAGATGGATGGGAACATCCCCACGAGGAGGGCATGACAACCCACTGCCGTAGTCTTCTAGAGAATCCCACGGACAGAGGAGCCTGGCAGGCTACAGTCCATAGTGTTGCAAAAACCAGGACACAACTAAAACCAACTCAGCATGGCACATGCTCACAGACACTAACAGCTTAATTCAACAAAAAGATGATAGACCTCTACACTTTTATATAGAAGTAGAGGGATTCTGAAAACTAAGTTTCTTTCTTTCTAGCTGAATTTTATTTTGGGGCAAGAAGTCACTGTTTCAAAGTCTTAGTCATTTGCCCAACTTTTTATTGTCTGTATATTATATTCTGGGAAGTAGAATGAAAGTCAGGAATTATCAGTGACTTGTCTGAAGACAAATGTTAAATTGTCTGAATTGATAAGGAGACTGTCCTCTTGGAAAAGCAAAGCAGTCTCCTTAAGAGAGAGATGGAGCGATAGCTACTTCCCCCCTTTTTCTAACTGTATCTTGACTTTTCTCTTTATTGAAGACCCCGAAGTGCAAGCCTGAGTCTCACCTTGTTTCTTATCAGCATCATGGGCTGCAGCTGTAGCTCCATTCGTATTCTTGCTTGCTGTGGACTGTTCACTGCAAGGTGTCTGGCTACTGCTCTCTCTCACTGAAACGCGAAAAACACCCAATGATTGTCTTTTCACATTAGCACTTGAAGTATAGTCTAAAGGAAATAGATGTAAAGTGGTGTTTTCGTCTCTCCGTGTATAAGGAGAAAATTATGCTTTTGGTATAATCAATCATACTTTCCTGTGAAGTTTCAGATATTTCAATAGGTAGGTCTTTTCCTGGAGAAATACTGGAAAGGCTCCAAGGGAAATCAATCTCAGTTCCATGCTTTGGTGTGGAGATCCTCTGTGGGGAGGTCCTCTGTGTGAAAATGGATTTGCTTTGTGGATGGCCAAGCCTGGCATCAGGAAGGCTGGAGTCATCTTGAAATCCATCCACTGTTTGAGGGCCGAGTGTAGACGATGAAGGAACAGTGCTAGATGACTTCTGACTGCCACTGCTTATTGTGATCGTCTTACTGCTGTTAGAGGAAATCTTCTCCTGAGGGCTCTCCCGGGACCTCAAAGACGTCCTGACTGTAAAATGGAACCTGAAGCTCGGAACTGTGTGGCTGTTTCTTTTTCCCTCTAGATTTCATCTGTTTGGTATTTGTTTCCGTTATTAGTTTGACAGCCACATACCTCTCAGGTCCGGCGGAGGGTCCCTGAGCAAAATAACTGACTCGCTCTTTGAGACCCAAGGACGAAGTCATCATGACTATCAGAAAAAGAACGGTGAAACTGTGGCTGTTTCCTCTTGAGCCTAGCCGAAAGCTGCTTGTTTCTTCTGTTAGTTTATTCCTTTCTGCTGTGAGCTCACCAGTAAATTTCACACTTTGTTGTTGGATATCATAAGATTCTTGCTGTAGCGTATTTCTGTCCGTTTCGTTTACTGTAGAGGGATCGCATACTTCCACGTTTAACTGACCTCGCAGGTCATGGATAGGGTCATTCAGGGCTCTCCGCTGCTCCGTAAACTCTTTAATTCTGGATATGGAGCCGGTCCACCTCCCGTCTGACAATCGCTCTTTCCTCAAACTGGTTCCTTTCCCCTGCAGTCCGCGTGGCTCTCTGTCATGGAGGTCTTTTAGTGTTTGCCAGGTTTTTTTAAAATCTTCAGAAGACACATCACAGAGTCTAATCTGTATTTTATCTCCTTCGGAAGAGTTCTGCCCACTTTCCCTGTCTTCTTCACCCACGTCCCCAGCCTTCATCTTGATTCCCTGATGGATTGGGAAACAGGGGAGACAGGCACCACCAAAAAATGGCGGAAGGGCCCCGGACGGGATGAGAGTTTAAACTCTTGTACAGACCTGTGAAGCGGCCTCAGGGCACTGGGTGGGCGATCGGGCGGCAAGAGGATGGATCGAAGATGGCTCGGGGTGGACAGGAGGGTGCGGTTGGGGGCTGGAGGAGACACCAGCCTCCTTTTGCGGAGACGAGCGAGGCACATGGGACGGAAGGTGGCGCCTTCAAGGCACCGGGTTCCTGACCAGAGACTCGAGAGACAGGAACGCAATGACTTCTGGGAAAGCCCCGCGAGCTGAAGTGCGTCCCAAAAGGCGGGGTTGGGGTTGGGGTGTTGAAACTTACCCCTTGGTTTATTTTGGAAACAAATTAATTTGACCCAATTTTAGCATCTTTCTTCCTGACAGTATTTTATAATCATGGAAAAGCACAAATACCCATGGTCATTAGCAAGTTGGACGTCAAGTCAAAAGCCATGCTCTCTTTCCTCCCTTCACCCCTCCGTTTAGGCAACATTGCTTAGTCGTCCATTCCAAAACTGGCAATTCTGTAACTGATTCCTGTTGCCACCCATGCTAGAGCTTTGCTGGTGGTCTGTAGGTAATGCAGGAGAGCCAGGTTCAAACTCTGGATCGGGAAGATCCCTGGAGAAGGAAATGGCAACCCACTCCAGTATTTCTGCCTGGAGAATTCCAGGGATAGAAGAGCCTAACACATGAATTTTCAAATATTATTTGTTGAAATGCAAAGTATGGTAATATAGGACTAAGATGCTACTGTTTTTCTTCCTAGAGTGTGTTTGTCTCACTTTAGATACATGGGGCAAAGAATCATAGCAAGGTAATTCCCATAGCCCTGCAATTTCCTCTTGTTTTCTTCTCTTCCAACAGAGGGCAGTCTTAATCATGCCATGCAAAACCTAGATGCTTCCTTTTGAGTTAGCCTTAAGATACCCATGATTTATTGAATGCTTCTCAACTCAAAGTTGAAATTAGCCTGATGGGAAGTGATAGTTTTTAAAAGTTTTCCAAAAGGTAAGGTTAGACTGATGTGCACAGTTTCCGGTCTAATCCTAGAATAGATGCTTGTCGCTACTGAAGCTCATGAGAAAGGCTAGATCCAGGGGAAGGCAGGAAATCATCAAGTGAAGACAATTGTCAGGTCTGTACTTTTGTTTCCCACTCCAGTGTTCTTGCCTGGAGAATCCCAGGGACGGGGAAGCCTGGCGGGCTGCCGTCTATGGGGTCGCACAGAGTCG
>NW_017192598.1:0-10202 GCF_001704415.2 Capra hircus
TGGTGCTCTCCGTGTGGCGCTGAATCTAGGCGGCCAAGAACCGCTGGAGGAGCCCTGCAGTTGCCCTTCCCTTCCCTCTGACAGAATTCTCACTGCTGGAGCCCTTGGCAGTGTGCAACCCACCAGCCCCTAAGCTCTCCTTAAGGAGGACTGGGACCTAAGTGCAAAGGCAAGGCAGGATTGGAGCTGAGGCAAGAAAGGCGCCAGTGGCGACTCCCAGGCTCCTGCTGCCTGCTCCTTCCTGGAGAGGCAGCCTAAAAGCAAGGCAAGTCTGGGCAAGGCTAGCCCCGGCAGAGCAGCCTCGCGCCAGGAACTCTGCCAGATCGGGGCTCTGAGCAGAGCTAGAGCTCTGCCGTACTGGAGGCGCACTTAGCTCCGTGCAAGCAGGGCTTTCAACTTGACGGGGCTGGGCTGCCTCCTCTTCCCCCGAGGAGGCTCGCTTCCCTGCTGGCTGTGCACTCGCCTATCAGGCGGGGGCGCAGGGCTCCTCCAGCAGGTCTTGCCTCAGGGGCTGCTTCCCTGAGTTGGGGCTGTGGGCAGGAACCCAGACACGCAGGATCAGGCCCCAACCACCTGCACATGTCTCTGCTGGGGAGGAGAGTGCTAGGGAACCTACGTCTGTCATACACTTTCTGGGCACCCAAGGAATCAGCCTCCGTGTGTGCGGGGCTGAAAACCCCAGCCAGGGCCCTGGGAGCCTGGTGCTCTCGGTGCGGCGCTGATTCTAGGCGGCCTAGAAACCGCTGGAGGAGCCCTGCAGTTGCCCTTCCCTTCCCTCTGACAGAGCTCTCACTGCTGAAGCCCTTGGCAGTGTGCAACCCACCACCCCCTAAGCCCTCCCCAACCACGCCTGGCACCTATGTGCAAAGGCAAGGCAGGATTGGAGCTGAGGCAAGGAAGGCACCAGTGGCGTCTCCCAGGCTCGCTCAGACAGCTCCTTCCTGGGGAGGGAGCCTAAAAGCAAGGCAAGTCTGGGCAAGGCGAGCCCCGGCGAGCAGCCTCGCGCCAGAAACTCTGCCAGATCGGGCTCTGAGCAGAGCTAGAGCTCTGCCGTACTGGAGGCCCACTTAGCTCCGTGCAAGCAGGGCTTTCTCTTGACTGGGCTCGGCTGCCTCCTCTTCTCCCGAGGAGGCTCGCTTACACTGCTGGCTGTGCTCTCGCCTATCAGGCGGGCGCGCAGGGCTCCTCCAGCAGGTCTTGCCTCAGGGGCTGCTTCCCCTGAGTTGGGCTGTGGGCGGGAACCCAGACACGCAGGATCAGGCCCCAACACCTGCACATGTCTCTGCTGGGGAGGAGAGTGCTAGGGAACCTACGTCTCTCACACACTTTCTAGGCACCCACGGAGTCAGCCTCTGGGAGTGTGGGGATGCAAAACCCAGCCAGGGGCCCTTGGAACCTGGTGCTCTCCGTGCGGAGCTTTGTCTGGGCGGCCAAGAACCGCTGAAGGAGCCCTGCTGTTGCCCTTCGCTTCCCTCTGACAGAGCTTTCACTGCTGGAGCCCTTGGCAGTGTGCAACCCACCAGCCCCTAAGCCCTCCTCAAGGACGCTTGGACCTAAGTGCAAAGGCAAGGCAGGGGTAGAGCTGAAGCAGGAAGGCGCCAGTGGCGTTTCCGAGCCTCACACAGCCTGCTCCTTCCTGGGAGGGAGCCTTAAAGCAAGGCAAGTCTGGCAAGGCTCGCCGGCAGAGCATCGGTGCCAGGAACTCTGCCAGATCGGGCCTCTGAACAGAGCTAGAGATCTGCCGTACTGGAGCGCACTTAGCTTCGTGCAAGCAGGGATTTCAGCTTGACGGGGCTTGCTGCCTCCTCTTCCCCCGAGGAGGCTCGCTTCCCTGCTGGCTGTGCACTCGCCTATCAGGCGGGGGCGCAGGGCTCCTCCAGCAGGTCTTGCCTCAGGGGCTGCTTCCCCTGAGTTGGGGCTGTGGGCAGGAACCCAGACACGCAGGATCAGGCCCCAAACACCTGCACATGTCTCTGCTGGGGAGGAGAGTGCTAGGGAACCTACGTCTGTCATACACTTTCTGGGCACCCAAGGAATCAGCCTCCGTGTGTGCGGGGCTGAAAACCCCAGCCAGGGGCCCTGGGAGCCTGGTGCTCTCGGTGCGGCGCTGATTCTAGGCGGCCTAGAAACCGCTGGAGGAGCCCTGCAGTTGCCCTTCCCTTCCCTCTGACAGAGCTCTCACTGCTGAAGCCCTTGGCAGTGTGCAACCCACCACCCCTAAGCCCTCCCCAACGACGCCTGGCACCTATGTGCAAAGGCAAGGCAGGATTGGAGCTGAGGCAAGGAAGGCACCAGTGGCGTCTCCCAGGCTCGCTCAGACAGCTCCTTCCTGGGGAGGGAGCCTAAAAGCAAGGCAAGTCTGGGCAAGGCGAGCCCCGGCCGAGCAGCCTCGCGCCAGAAACTCTGCCAGATCGGGGCTCTGAGCAGAGCTAGAGCTCTGCCGTACTGGAGGCCCACTTAGCTCCGTGCAAGCAGGGCTTTCCTCTTGACTGGGCTCGGCTGCCTCCTCTTCTCCCGAGGAGGCTCGCTACACTGCTGGCTGTGCTCTCGCCTATCAGGCGGGCGCGCAGGGCTCCTCCAGCAGGTCTTGCCTCAGGGGCTGCTTCCCCTGAGTTGAGGCTGTGGGCGGGAACCCAGACACGCAGGATAAGGCCCCAACCACCTGCACATGTCTCTGCTGGGGAGGAGAGTGCTAGGGAACCTACGTCTCTCACACACTTTCTAGGCACCCACGGAGTCAGCCTCTGGGAGTGTGGGGGATGCAAAACCCAGCCAGGGGCCCTTGGAACCTGGTGCTCTCCGTGCGGAGCTTTGTCTGGGCGGCCAAGGAACCGCTGAAGGAGCCCTGCTGTTGCCCTTCGCTTCCCTCTGACAGAGCTTTCACTGCTGGAGCCCTTGGCAGTGTGCAACCCACCAGCCCCTAAGCCCTCCTCAAGGACGCTTGGGACCTAAGTGCAAAGGCAAGGCAGGGGTAGAGCTGAAGCCAGGAAGGCGCCAGTGGCGTTTCCGAGCCTCACACAGCCTGCTCCTTCCTGGGGAGGGAGCCTTAAAGCAAGGCAAGTCTGCGCAAGGCTCGCCTATGGCAGAGCATCTTGGTGCCAGGAACTCTGCCAGATCGGGCCTCTGAACAGAGCTAGAGATCTGCCGTACTGGAGTCGCACTTAGCTTCGTGTAAGCAGGGATTTCAGCTTGACGGGACTTGCTGCCTCCTCTTCCCCCGAGGAGGCTCGCTTCCCTGCTGGCTGTGCACTCGCCTATCAGGCGGGGCGCAGGGCTCCTCCAGCAGGTCTTGCCTCAGGGGCTGCTTCCCCTGAGTTGGGGCTGTGGGCAGGAACCCAGACACGCAGGATCAGGCCCCAAACACCTGCACATGTCTCTGCTGGGGAGGAGAGTGCTAGGGAACCTACGTCTGTCATACACTTTCTGGGCACCCAAGGAATCAGCCTCCGTGTGTGCGGGGCTGAAAACCCCAGCCAGGGGCCCTGGGAGCCTGGTGCTCTCCGTGTGGCGCTGAATCTGGGCGGCCAAGCAACCGCTGGAGGAGCCCTGCAGTTGCCCTTCCCTTCCCTCTGACAGAATTCTCACTGCTGGAGCCCTTGGCAGTGTGCAACCCACCAGCCCCTAAGCTCTCCTTAAGGAGGACTGGGACCTAAGTGCAAAGGCAAGGCAGGATTGGAGCTGAGGCAAGAAAGGCGCCAGTGGCGACTCCCAGGCTCCTGCTGCCTGCTCCTTCCTGGAGAGGCAGCCTAAAAGCAAGGCAAGTCTGGGCAAGGCTAGCCCCCGGCAGAGCAGCCTCGCGCCAGGAACTCTGCCAGATCGGGGCTCTGAGCAGAGCTAGAGCTCTGCCGTACTGGAGGCGCACTTAGCTCCGTGCAAGCAGGGCTTTCAACTTGACGGGGCTGGGCTGCCTCCTCTTCCCCGAGGAGGCTCGCTTCCCTGCTGGCTGTGCACTCGCCTATCAGGCGGGGGCGCAGGGCTCCTCCAGCAGGTCTTGCCTCAGGGGCTGCTTCCCCTGAGTTGGGGCTGTGGGCAGGAACCCAGACACGCAGGATCAGGCCCCCAACCACCTGCACATGTCTCTGCTGGGGAGGAGAGTGCTAGGGAACCTACGTCTGTCATACACTTTCTGGGCACCCAAGGAATCAGCCTCCGTGTGTGCGGGGCTGAAAACCCCAGCCAGGGGCCCTGGGAGCCTGGTGCTCTCCGTGTGCGGCGCTGATTCTAGGCGGCCTAGAAACCGCTGGAGGAGCCCTGCAGTTGCCCTTCCCTTCCCTCTGACAGAGCTCTCACTGCTGAAGCCCTTGGCAGTGTGCAACCCACCACCCCTAAGCCCTCCCCAAGACGCCTGGCACCTATGTGCAAAGGCAAGGCAGGATTGGAGCTGAGGCAAGGAAGGCACCAGTGGCGTCTCCCAGGCTCCTCAGACAGCTCCTTCCTGGGGAGGGAGCCTAAAAGCAAGGCAAGTCTGGGCAAGGCGCCCCGGCGAGCAGCCTCGCGCCAGAAACTCTGCCAGATCGGGGCTCTGAGCAGAGCTAGAGCTCTGCCGTACTGGAGGCCCACTTAGCTCCGTGCAAGCAGGGCTTTCCTCTTGACTGGGCTGCTGCCTCCTCTTCCCCGAGGAGGCTCGCTACCTGCTGGCTGTGCTCTCGCCTATCAGGCGGCGCGCAGGGCTCCTCCAGCAGGTCTTGCCTCAGGGGCTGCTTCCCCTGAGTTGGGCTGTGGGCAGGAACCCAGACACGCAGGATCAGGCCCCAACCACCTGCACATGTCTCTGCTGGGGAGGAGAGTGCTAGGGAACCTACGTCTCTCACACACTTTCTGGGCACCCAGGATCAGCCTCGTGTGGCGGGCTGAAAAACCCAGCCAGGGGCCCTTGGAACCTGGTGCTCTCCGTGCGGAGCTTTGTCTGGGCGGCCAAGGAACCGCTGAGGAGCCCTGCAGTTGCCCTTCCCTTCCCTCTGACAGAGCTTTCACTGCTGGAGCCCTTGGCAGTGTGCAACCCACCAGCCCCTAAGCCCTCCTCAAGGACGCTGGGACCTAAGTGCAAAGGCAAGGCAGGGTAGAGCTGAAGCCAGGAAGGCGCCAGTGGCTCCAGCCTCACACAGCCTGCTCCTTCCTGGGGAGGAGCCTTAAAGCAAGGCAAGTCTGGCAAGGCTCGCCGGCAGAGCAGTGCCAGGAACTCTGCCAGATCGGGCTCTGAACAGAGCTAGAGCTCTGCCGTACTGGAGCGCACTTAGCTTCGTGCAAGCAGGGCTTTCACTTGACGGGGCTTGCTGCCTCCTCTTCCCCGAGGAGGCTCGCTTCCCTGCTGGCTGTGCACTCGCCTATCAGGCGGGGGCGCAGGGCTCCTCCAGCAGGTCTTGCCTCAGGGGCTGCTTCCCCTGAGTTGGGGCTGTGGGCAGGAACCCAGACACGCAGGATCAGGCCCCAAACACCTGCACATGTCTCTGCTGGGGGAGGAGAGTGCTAGGGAACCTACGTCTGTCATACACTTTCTGGGCACCCAAGGAATCAGCCTCCGTGTGTGCGGGGCTGAAAACCCCAGCCAGGGGCCCTGGGAGCCTGGTGCTCTCGGTGCGGCGCTGATTCTAGGCGGCCTAGAAACCGCTGGAGGAGCCCTGCAGTTGCCCTTCCCTTCCCTCTGACAGAGCTCTCACTGCTGAAGCCCTTGGCAGTGTGCAACCCACCACCCCCTAAGCCCTCCCCAACGACGCCTGGCACCTATGTGCAAAGGCAAGGCAGGATTGGAGCTGAGGCAAGGAAGGCACCAGTGGCGTCTCCCAGGCTCGCTCAGACAGCTCCTTCCTGGGGAGGGAGCCTAAAAGCAAGGCAAGTCTGGGCAAGGCGAGCCCCCGGCCGAGCAGCCTCGCGCCAGAAACTCTGCCAGATCGGGGCTCTGAGCAGAGCTAGAGCTCTGCCGTACTGGAGGCCCACTTAGCTCCGTGCAAGCAGGGCTTTCCTCTTGACTGGGCTCGGCTGCCTCCTCTTCTCCCGAGGAGGCTCGCTACACTGCTGGCTGTGCTCTCGCCTATCAGGCGGGCGCGCAGGGCTCCTCCAGCAGGTCTTGCCTCAGGGGCTGCTTCCCCTGAGTTGAGGCTGTGGGCGGGAACCCAGACACGCAGGATAAGGCCCCAACCACCTGCACATGTCTCTGCTGGGGAGGAGAGTGCTAGGGAACCTACGTCTCTCACACACTTTCTAGGCACCCACGGAGTCAGCCTCTGGGAGTGTGGGGATGCAAAACCCAGCCAGGGGCCCTTGGAACCTGGTGCTCTCCGTGCGGAGCTTTGTCTGGCGGCCAAGGAACCGCTGAAGGAGCCCTGCTGTTGCCCTTCGCTTCCCTCTGACAGAGCTTTCACTGCTGGAGCCCTTGGCAGTGTGCAACCCACCAGCCCCTAAGCCCTCCTCAAGGACGCTTGGGACCTAAGTGCAAAGGCAAGGCAGGGGTAGAGCTGAAGCCAGGAAGGCGCCAGTGGCGTTTCCGAGCCTCACACAGCCTGCTCCTTCCTGGGGAGGGAGCCTTAAAGCAAGGCAAGTCTGCGCAAGGCTCGCCTATGGCAGAGCATCTTGGTGCCAGGAACTCTGCCAGATCGGGCCTCTGAACAGAGCTAGAGATCTGCCGTACTGGAGTCGCACTTAGCTTCGTGTAAGCAGGGATTTCAGCTTGACGGGGACTTGCTGCCTCCTCTTCCCCCGAGGAGGCTCGCTTCCCTGCTGGCTGTGCACTCGCCTATCAGGCGGGGGCGCAGGGCTCCTCCAGCAGGTCTTGCCTCAGGGGCTGCTTCCCCTGAGTTGGGGCTGTGGGCAGGAACCCAGACACGCAGGATCAGGCCCCAAACACCTGCACATGTCTCTGCTGGGGAGGAGAGTGCTAGGGAACCTACGTCTGTCATACACTTTCTGGGCACCCAAGGAATCAGCCTCCGTGTGTGCGGGGCTGAAAACCCCAGCCAGGGGCCCTGGGAGCCTGGTGCTCTCCGTGTGGCGCTGAATCTGGGCGGCCAAGCAACCGCTGGAGGAGCCCTGCAGTTGCCCTTCCCTTCCCTCTGACAGAATTCTCACTGCTGGAGCCCTTGGCAGTGTGCAACCCACCAGCCCCTAAGCTCTCCTTAAGGAGGACTGGGACCTAAGTGCAAAGGCAAGGCAGGATTGGAGCTGAGGCAAGAAAGGCGCCAGTGGCGACTCCCAGGCTCCTGCTGCCTGCTCCTTCCTGGAGAGGCAGCCTAAAAGCAAGGCAAGTCTGGGCAAGGCTAGCCCCCGGCAGAGCAGCCTCGCGCCAGGAACTCTGCCAGATCGGGGCTCTGAGCAGAGCTAGAGCTCTGCCGTACTGGAGGCGCACTTAGCTCCGTGCAAGCAGGGCTTTCAACTTGACGGGGCTGGGCTGCCTCCTCTTCCCCCGAGGAGGCTCGCTTCCCTGCTGGCTGTGCACTCGCCTATCAGGCGGGGGCGCAGGGCTCCTCCAGCAGGTCTTGCCTCAGGGGCTGCTTCCCCTGAGTTGGGGCTGTGGGCAGGAACCCAGACACGCAGGATCAGGCCCCAAACACCTGCACATGTCTCTGCTGGGGAGGAGAGTGCTAGGGAACCTACGTCTGTCATACACTTTCTGGGCACCCAAGGAATCAGCCTCCGTGTGTGCGGGGCTGAAAACCCCAGCCAGGGGCCCTGGGAGCCTGGTGCTCTCGGTGCGGCGCTGATTCTAGGCGGCCTAGAAACCGCTGGAGGAGCCCTGCAGTTGCCCTTCCCTTCCCTCTGACAGAGCTCTCACTGCTGAAGCCCTTGGCAGTGTGCAACCCACCACCCCCTAAGCCCTCCCCAACCACGCCTGGCACCTATGTGCAAAGGCAAGGCAGGATTGGAGCTGAGGCAAGGAAGGCACCAGTGGCGTCTCCCAGGCTCGCTCAGACAGCTCCTTCCTGGGGAGGGAGCCTAAAAGCAAGGCAAGTCTGGGCAAGGCGAGCCCCGGCCGAGCAGCCTCGCGCCAGAAACTCTGCCAGATCGGGGCTCTGAGCAGAGCTAGAGCTCTGCCGTACTGGAGGCCCACTTAGCTCCGTGCAAGCAGGGCTTTCCTCTTGACTGGGCTCGGCTGCCTCCTCTTCTCCCGAGGAGGCTCGCTACACTGCTGGCTGTGCTCTCGCCTATCAGGCGGGCGCGCAGGGCTCCTCCAGCAGGTCTTGCCTCAGGGGCTGCTTCCCCTGAGTTGAGGCTGTGGGCGGGAACCCAGACACGCAGGATAAGGCCCCAACCACCTGCACATGTCTCTGCTGGGGAGGAGAGAGTGCTAGGGAACCTACGTCTCTCACACACTTTCTAGGCACCCACGGAGTCAGCCTCTGGAGTGTGGGGATGCAAAACCCAGCCAGGGGCCCTTGGAACCTGGTGCTCTCCGTGCGGAGCTTTGTCTGGGCGGCCAAGGAACCGCTGAAGGAGCCCTGCTGTTGCCCTTCGCTTCCCTCTGACAGAGCTTTCACTGCTGGAGCCCTTGGCAGTGTGCAACCCACCAGCCCCTAAGCCCTCCTCAAGGACGCTTGGGACCTAAGTGCAAAGGCAAGGCAGGGGTAGAGCTGAAGCCAGGAAGGCGCCAGTGGCGTTTCCGAGCCTCACACAGCCTGCTCCTTCCTGGGGAGGGAGCCTTAAAGCAAGGCAAGTCTGCGCAAGGCTCGCCTATGGCAGAGCATCTTGGTGCCAGGAACTCTGCCAGATCGGGCCTCTGAACAGAGCTAGAGATCTGCCGTACTGGAGTCGCACTTAGCTTCGTGGAAGCAGGGATTTCAGCTTGACGGGGACTTGCTGCCTCCTCTTTCCCCGAGGAGGCTCGCTTCCCTGCTGGCTGTGCACTCGCCTATCAGGCGGGGCGCAGGGCTCCTCCAGCAGGTCTTGCCTCAGGGGCTGCTTCCCCTGAGTTGGGGCTGTGGGCAGGAACCCAGACACGCAGGATCAGGCCCCAAACACCTGCACATGTCTCTGCTGGGGGAGGAGAGTGCTAGGGAACCTACGTCTGTCATACACTTTCTGGGCACCCAAGGAATCAGCCTCCGTGTGTGCGGGGCTGAAAACCCCAGCCAGGGGCCCTGGGAGCCTGGTGCTCTCCGTGTGGCGCTGAATCTGGGCGGCCAAGCAACCGCTGGAGGAGCCCTGCAGTTGCCCTTCCCTTCCCTCTGACAGAATTCTCACTGCTGGAGCCCTTGGCAGTGTGCAACCCACCAGCCCCTAAGCTCTCCTTAAGGAGGACTGGGACCTAAGTGCAAAGGCAAGGCAGGATTGGAGCTGAGGCAAGAAAGGCGCCAGTGGCGACTCCCAGGCTCCTGCTGCCTGCTCCTTCCTGGAGAGGCAGCCTAAAAGCAAGGCAAGTCTGGGCAAGGCTAGCCCCCGGCAGAGCAGCCTCGCGCCAGGAACTCTGCCAGATCGGGGCTCTGAGCAGAGCTAGAGCTCTGCCGTACTGGAGGCGCACTTAGCTCCGTGCAAGCAGGGCTTTCAACTTGACGGGGCTGGGCTGCCTCCTCTTCCCCGAGGAGGCTCGCTTCCCTGCTGGCTGTGCACTCGCCTATCAGGCGGGGGCGCAGGGCTCCTCCAGCAGGTCTTGCCTCAGGGGCTGCTTCCCCTGAGTTGGGGCTGTGGGCAGGAACCCAGACACGCAGGATCAGGCCCCAACCACCTGCACATGTCTCTGCTGGGGAGGAGAGTGCTAGGGAACCTACGTCTGTCATACACTTTCTGGGCACCCAAGGAATCAGCCTCCGTGTGTGCGGGGCTGAAAACCCCAGCCAGGGGCCCTGGGAGCCTGGTGCTCTCGGTGCGGCGCTGATTCTAGGCGGCCTAGAAACCGCTGGAGGAGCCCTGCAGTTGCCCTTCCCTTCCCTCTGACAGAGCTCTCACTGCTGAAGCCCTTGGCAGTGTGCAACCCACCACCCCCTAAGCCCTCCCCAACGACGCCTGGCACCTATGTGCAAAGGCAAGGCAGGATTGGAGCTGAGGCAAGGAAGGCACCAGTGGCGTCTCCCAGGCTCGCTCAGACAGCTCCTTCCTGGGGAGGGAGCCTAAAAGCAAGGCAAGTCTGGGCAAGGCGAGCCCCGGCCGAGCAGCCTCGCGCCAGAAACTCTGCCAGATCGGGGCTCTGAGCAGAGCTAGAGCTCTGCCGTACGAAAGCACTTAGCTCCGTGCAAGCAGGGCTTTCCTCTTGACTGGGCTCGGCTGCCTCCTCTTCT
>NW_017192599.1:0-10202 GCF_001704415.2 Capra hircus
CTGAGGCCACCAGAGCGGGTCCCTGAGGTCCCGTCGTAAGTCGAGAGCACCTGCGCAACTCGAGAAAATCCAGGAGGTTCTCCCCTCCAGGCAGATGAGGGCCCATTTCCGCAGAGCGGTCTCGAGTATAACCACCTAACCTCTGGAACTTCCAAAGGTCCTTCACACCCTTGCTGCAACTCAAGAAGTCCCCGACATACCCGTCTCCACTCGAGAGGAAGCACGAGAGTCCCGCCACATCCAGAGGAGCCCGTTTCCGCCTCCTGCTCGAGAGGAGGTATCCTTTCCCTGCGTGGTCGGGAAAGAATTTCCGGCGTTCCCGTGCATCTCAAGAGGAGCGCCTCTCCACAGGAAAGGCGAGAGGAACTCCAGGGTCGTGCCACCATTCCAGAGTCCCCCAGATGTCTCAGTCCATTCCAGGAAACCTGTTTTCCCTGCACTGCCTCGACTTTCAAGCCGAGGATCGACTCACACCACGGTGGCACGTGGGACAGACGTGGGAAAGCCCTGTGGGAAAGCCTCGTGGGAAAAGCTCGAGGGAAAGCCACAGATCCCTTGATCCACGCGAAGGGAAGCGTGACACTGCTGCTACAGCTCGGAGGAAAGCGCACGTGCATGCCCCCCTCGAGACGAGCACTGACCCCCCTGGGGAGACTCCAGAAGTACCCCAAGATCCATGTCAGCACTGGAGAGGAATCCTCAGGTTCCGGCACCGACTCCACAAAAGGTCTTAGGCCCCGGCATCGACGGGAGAGGAATCCCGAGAGGCCCCGAGCAACTCGCATGGGGACTGGCCTTTCCTGAGGCCACCAGAGCGGGTCCCTGAGGTCCCCGTCGTAAGTCGAGAGCACCTGCCGCAAGTCGAGAAAATCCAGGAGGTTTTCCCCTCCAGGCGAGATGAGGCCATTTCCGCTGAGGCGTCTCGAGGCTAATCACACCTAACCTCTGGAACTTCCAAAGGTCCGTCTTCACACCCTTGCTGCAACTCAAGAAGACCCCAACATACCCGTCTCCACTCGAGAGAAGCACGAGAGTCCCGCCACATCCAGAGGAGCCCCGTTTCCGCCTCCTAGCTCGAGAGGAGGGATCCTTTCCCTGCGTGGGGGAAAGAATTCCGGCGTTTCCTCGCATCTCAAGAGGAGGCGCTCTCCACAGGAAAGGCGAGAGGAACTCCAGGTCGTGCCACCATTCCCAGAGTCCCCAGATGTCTCAGTCCATTCCAGGGAAACCTGTTTTCCCTGCACTGCCTCGACTTTCAAGCCGAGGATCGACTCACACCACGGTGGCACGTGGGACAGCCCTGTGGGAAAGCCTCGCTGGGAAAGCCTCGAGGAAAGCCACAGATCCCTTGATCCACGCGAAGGGAAGCGTGACACTGCTGCTACAGCTCGGGAGGAAAGCGCACGTGCATGCCCCCACTCGAGACGAGGACTGACTCCCCTGGGGAGACTCCAGAAGTACCCCAAGATCCATGTCAGCACTGGAGAGAATCCTCAGGTTTCGGCACCGACTCCACACAAGGTCTTAGGCCCGGCATCGACGGGAGAGGGAATCCCGAGAGGCCCCCGAGCAACTCGCATGGGGACTGGCCTTTCCTGAGGCCACCCGAGCGGTCCCTGAGGTCCCCGTCGTAAGTCGAGAGCACCTGCCGCAACTCGAGAAAATCCAGGAGGTTCTCCCTCAGGCCGAGATGAGGCCCATTTCCGCACGTCCGAGGCTAATCACACCTAAATCTGGAACTTCCAAAGCGTCCTTCACACCCTTGCTGCAACTCAAGAAGTTCCCCACATACCCGTCCAGAGGGAAGCACGAGACCCACATCCAGAGACCCCCCCCCTTGAGGAGGGAATTCCCCGCGGAAAAAAATTCCCCTCGCATCTCAAGAGGAGGCGCTCCACAGGAAAGGCGAGAGGAACTCCAGGGTCGTGCCACATTCCCAGAGTCCCCCAGATGTCTCAGTCCATTCCAGGGAAACCTGTTTTCCCTGCACTGCCTCGACTCAAAGCGAGGATGACTCACACCACCGGTGGCACACCCCTGTGGGAAAGCCTCGTGGGAAAGCCCTCGAGGGAAAGCCACGAATCACGCGAAGGAAGCATGACATGCTGCTACAGCTGGAGGAAAGCGCGCATGCCCCCACTCGAGACGAGACACTTCCCTGGGAGACTCCAGAAGTACCCCAAGATCCATGTCAGCACTGGAGAGGAATCCTCAGGTTCCGGCACCGACTCCACACAAGTCTTAGGCCCCGGCATCGACGGGAGAGGAATCCGAGAGGCCCCCGAGCAACTCGCATGGGGACTGGCCTTTCCTGAGGCCACCAGAGCGGTCCCTGAGGTCCCCGTCGTAAGTCGAGAGCACCTGCCGCAACTCGAGAAAATCCAGGAGGTTCTCCCCTCCGCGAGATGAGGCCCATTTCCGCTGAGGCGTCTCGAGGCTAATCACACCTAACCTCTGAACTTCCAAAGGGTCCTTCACAACCTTGCTGCAACTCAAGAAGTTCCCCGACATACCCGTCTCCACTCGAGAGGAAGCACGAGAGTCCCGCCCACATCCAGAGGAGCCCCGTTTTTTCCCCTCCTAGCTCGAGAGGAGGGATCCTTTCCCTGCGTGTTCGGAAAGAATTCCCGGCGTTCCCGTCGCATCTCAGAGAGGCTCTCCACAGGAAAGGCGAGGAACTCCAGGGTCGTGCCACCATTCCCAGAGACCCCCAGATGTCTCAGTCCATTCCAGGGAAACCTGTTTTCCCTGCACTGCCTCGACTTTCAAGCGAGGATCGACTCACACCACGGTGGCACGTGGGACAGCCCTGTGGGAAAGCCTCGTGGGAAGCCTCGTGGGAAAAAGGGAAAGCCACAGATCCCTTGATCCACGCGAAGGGAAGTGACACTGCTGCTACAGCTCGGAGGAAAGCGCACGTGCATGCCCCCCACTCGAGACGAGGACTGACTCCCCTGGGGAGACTCCAGAAGTACCCCAAGATCCATGTCAGCACTGGAGAGGAATCCTCAGGTTCCGGCACCGACTCCACACAAGGTCTTAGGCCCGGCATCGACGGAGAGGAATCCCGAGAGGCCCCCAAGCAACCGCATGGGACTGGCCTTTCCTGAGGCCACCAGAGCGGGTCCCTGAGGTCCCCGTCGTAAGTCGAGAGCACCTGCCCCAACTCGAGAAAATCCAGGAGGTTCTCCCCTCCACGCGAGATGAGGCCCATTTCCGCTGAGGCGTCTCGAGGCTAATCACACCTAACATCTGGAAATTCCAAAGGTCCTTCACACACTTGCTGCAACTCAAGAAGTTGCCCGACATACCCGTCTCCACTCGAGAGGAAGCACGAGAATCCCACCACATCCAGAGGAGCCCCGTTTCCGCTCCTTGCTCGAGAGGAGGATCCTTTCCCTGCGTGGTCGGGAAGAATTCCCGGCGTTCCCGTCGCATCTCAAGAGGAGGCGCTCCACAGGAAAGGCGAGAGGAACTCCAGGGTCGTGCCACCATTCCCAGAGTCCCCCAGATGTCTCAGTCCATTCCAGGGAAACCTGTTTTCCCTGCACTGCCTCGACTTTCAAGCGAGGATCGACTCACACCACGGTGGCACGTGGGACAGCCCTGCGGGAAAGCCTCGTGGAAAGCCTCGAGGGAAAGCCACAGATCCCTTGATCCTCGCGAAGGGAAGCGTGAACTGCTGCTACAGCTCGGGAGGAAAGCGCACGTGCATGCCCCCACTCGAGACGAGGACTGACTCCCCTGGGGAGACTCCAGAAGTACCCCAAGATCCATGTCAGCACTGAAGAGAAATCCTCAGGTTCCCACCGACTCCACACAAGGCCTTTGGCCCGGCACCGACGGGAGAGGAATCCCGAAGTCCCGTACAACTTGCATGGGGACTGGCCTTTCCTGAGGCCACCAGAGCGGGTCCCTGAGGGCCCCGTCGTGGGTCGAGAGCACCTGCCGCAACTTGAGAAAATCCAGGAGGTTCTCCCTTCCAGGCGAGATGAGGACCATTTCCCTGAGGTGTCTCAAGGCTAATCACACCTAAACTCTGGACCTTACAAAGGGTCCTTCACACCCTTGCTGCAACTCAAGAAGATCCCAAACATACCCGTCTCCACTCGAGAGGAAGCATGAGAGTCCCGCCCACATTCAGAGGAGCCCCGATTCCCCCTCCTAGCTCGAGAGGAGAGGGATCCTTTCCCTGTTTGTTCGGGAAAGAATGCCCGGCATTCCCGTCGCAACTCAAGAGGAGGCGCTCAACACAGGAAAGGTCGAGGGGAACTCCAGGGTCGTGCCACCATTCCCAGAGTCCCCCAGATGTCTCAGTCCATTCCAGGGAAACCTGTTTTCCCTGCACTGCCTCCACTTTCAAGCCGAGGATCGACTCACACCACGGTGGCACGTGGGACAGCCCTGTGGGAAAGCCTCGTGGGAAAGCATCAGCGGGAAAGCCTTGAGGGAAAGCCACAGATCCCTTGATCCTCGCGAAGGGAAGCGTGACACTGCTGCTACAGCTCGGGAGGAAAGCTCACTTGCATGCCCCACTCAAGACGACGACTAACTCCCCTGGGGAGACTCCAGAAGTACCCCAAGATCCATGTCAGCACTGGAGAGGAATGCTCAGGTTCCGGCACCGACTCCACACAAGTTCTTAGGCACCGGCATAGACGGGAGAGGAATCCTGAGAGGCCCCCGAGCAACTCGCATGGGGACTGGCCTTTCCTGAGGCCACTAGAGCGGGTCCCTGAGGTCCACGTCTTAAGTCGAGAGCACCTGCTGCAACTCGAGAAAATCCAGGAGGTTCTCCCCTTCAAGCGAGATGAGGCCCATTTTCGCTGAGGCGTCTCAAGGCTAATCACACCTAACCTCTGGAACTTCCAAAGGGTCCTTCACAACCTTGCTGCAACTCAAGAAGTTCCCCGACATACCCATCTCCACTCGAGAGGAAGCACGAGAGTCCCGGCCACATCCAGAGGAGCCCCGTTTCTGCCTCCTAGCTCGAGAGGAGGGATCCTTTCCCTGCGTGGTCGGGAAAGAATTCCCGCGTTCCCGTCGCATCTGAAGAGGAGGGGCTCTCCACAGGAAAGGCGAGAGGAACTCCAAGGTCGTGCCACCATCCCCAGAGACAATCAGATGTCTCAGTCCCTTCCAGGGAAACCTATTTTCCCTGCACTGCCTCGACTTTCAAGCCGGGATCGACTCACATGAAGGGGGCACCTGGGACAGCCCTGTGGGAAAGCCTCGTGGGAAAGCCTCGTGGGAAAGCCTCGAGGAAAGCCACAGATCCCTTGATCCACGCGAAGGGAAGCGTGACACTTCTGCTACACTCGGGAGGAAAGCGCACGTGCATGCCCCCACTCGAGACGAGGACTGACTCCCAGGGGAGACTCCAGAAGTTTCCCAAGATCCATGTCAGCACTGGAGAGGAATCCTCACGTTCCGGCACCGACTCCACACAAGGTCTTAGGCCCCGGCATCGACGGGAGAGGAATCCCGAGAGGCCCCGAACAAATCGCATGGGGACTGGCCTTTCCTGAAGCCACCAGAGCGGGTCCCTGTTGTCCCCATCATAAGTCGAGAGCACCTGCCCCAAGTCAAGAAATCCAGGAGGTTCTCCCCTCCACGCGAGATGAGGCCCATTTCCGCTGAGGAGTCTCGAGGCTAATCACACCTAATATCTGGAAATTCCAAAGGTCCTTCACACACTTGCTGCAACTCAAGAAGATGCCCAACATACCCGTCTCCACTCGAGAGGAAGCAAGATAATCCCACCCACATCCAGAGGACCCCGTTTCCGTTTCCTAGCTCGAGAGGAGGTATCGTTTTCCCTGCGTGTCGGGAAGGAATTCCCGGCGTTCCCCGTCGCATCTCAAGAGAAGGCGCTCTCCACAGGAAAGGCGAGAGGAACTTCCCAGGGTCGTGCCACATTCCCAGATTCCCCAAATGTCTCAGTCCATTCCCAGGGAAACCTGTTTCCCTGCACTGCCTCGACTTTCAAGCTGAGGATCGATTCACACCACGGTGGCACGTGGGACAGCCCTGTGGGAAGCCTCGTGGGAAAACCTCGTGGGAAAGCCTCCTTGGAAAGCCATAGATCCCTTGATCCACGCGAAGTGAAGCGTGACACTGCTGCTACAGCTCGGGAGGAAAGCGCACGTGCATGCCCCCACTCGAGACGAGGACTGACTTTCCTGGGGAGACTCCAGAAGTACCCCAAGATCCATGTCAGCACTGGAGAGGAATGCTCAGGTTCCGGAACCAACTCCACACAAGATCTTAGGCACCGGCATCGAAGGGAGAGGAATCCTGAGAGGCCCCCGAGCAACTCGTATGGGGACTGGCCTTTCCTGAGGCCACCAGAGCGGGTACCAGGGTCTCCGTCGTAAGTCGAGAGCACCTGCCGCAACTCGAGAAAATCCAGGAGGTTCTCCCCTCCAGGAGAGATGAGGCCCATTACCGCAGAGGCGACTTGAGGCTAATCACATCAAAGATCTGGAACTTCCAAAGGGTCCTTCACACCCTTGCTGCAACTCAAGAAGTTCCCCGACATACCCGTCTCCACTCGAGAGGAAGCACGAGAGTCCCGCCTACATCGAGAGGAGCCCCGTTTCCGCCTCCTAGCTCGAGAGGAGAGATCCTTTCCCTGCGTGTTCGGGAAAGAATTCCCGGCGTTCCCGTCGCATCTCAAGAGGAGGCGCTCTCCACAGGAAAGGCGAGAGGAACTCCAGGGTCGTGCCACATTCCCAGAGTCCCCCAGAAGACTCAGTCCGTTCCAGGGAAACCTGTTTTTCCCTGCACTGCCTCGACTTTCAAGCGAGATCGACTAACACCACGGTGGAACGTGGGACAGCCCTGTGGGAAAGCCTCGTGGGAAAGCCTCGTGGAAAGCCTCGAGGGAAAGCCACAGATCCGTTGATCCTCCGCGAAGAGAATGGTGACACTGCTGCTACAGCCTGGGAAAGCCCACGTGCATGCCCCCACTCGAGACGAGACTGACTCCCCTGGGGAGACTCCAGAAGTACCCCAAGATCCATGTCAGCACTGGAGAGGCATCCTCAGGTTCCGGCACTTACTGTCTTAGTCCCCAGCATCGACGGAAGAGGAAACCCGAGAGGCCCCTGTGAGGCCCCGAGCAACTCGCATGGGGACTTGCCTTTCCTGAGGCCACCAGAGCGGCTCCCTGAGGTTCCCGACGTTATTAGAGAGCACGTGCCGCAACTCGAGAAAATCCAGGAGGTTCTCCCCTCCAGGCGAGATGAGGCCCATTTCCGCAGAGGCGTCTCGAGGCTAATCACATCTCATATCTGGAATTTCCAAAGGGTCCTTCACACCCTTGCTGCAACTCAAGAAGGTTCCCCGACATACCCGTCTCCACTCGAGAAGAAGCACGAGAGTTCCACCCACATCTAGAGGAGCCCCGTTTCCGCCTCCTAGCTTGAGAGGAGGGATCCTTTCCCTGCGTGGTCGGGATAGAATTCCCGGCGTTCCCTTCGCATCTCAAGAGGAGGCACTCTCCACAGGAAAAGGCGAGAGGAACTCCAGGGTAGTGCCACCATTCCCAGAGACAACCAGATGTCTCCGAACATTCCAGGGAAACCTATTTTCCCTGCACTGCCCTCGACTTTCAAGCCGAGGATCGACTCACACCACACGTTGCATGTGGACAGCCCTGTAAAAGCCTCGTGGGAAAGCCTCCTTGGAAAGCCCCTGATCCCTTGATTTACGCGAAGGGAAGCGCGACACTGCTGCTAACGCTCGGAGGAAAGCGCACGTGCATGCCCCCATTCAAGACGAGGACTGACTCCCCTGGGGAGACTCCAGAAGTACCCCAAGATCCATGTCAGCACTGGAGAGGAATCCTCAGGTTCCGACACTGACTCCACACAAGGTCTTACCCCAGCATCGACGGAGAGGAATCCCGAGAGGCCCCCGAGCAACTCGCATGGGAACTGGCCTTTACTGAGGCCTCCAGAGGCGGTCCCAGGGTCCCCGTCGTAAGTCGAGAGCACCTGCCGCAACTCGAGAAAATCCAAGAGGTTCTCCCCTCCAGGCGAGATGAGGCCCATTTCCGCTGAGGCGTCTCGAGGCTATTCACACCTAACCTCTGGAACTTCCAAAGGCGTCCTTCACACCCTTGCTGCAACTCAAGAGGTTCCCGACATATCCGTCTCCACTCGAGAGGAAGCACGAGAATCCCGCTCACATCCAGAGGAACCCCGTTTCCGCCTCCTTGCTCGAGAGGAGGATCCTTTTCTGCTGCGTGGTCGGGGAAGAATTCCCGGCATTCCCGTCGCATCTCAAGAGGAGGCACTCTCCACAGGAAAGGCAAGAAGAACTCCAGGGTCGTGCCACCATTCCCAGAGTCCCGCAGATGTCTCAGTCCATTCCAGGGAAACCTGTTTTCCCTCCACTGCCTCGACATCAACCGAGGATCGCAGTCACACCACGGTGGCACGTGGGACAGCCCTGTGGAAAAGCCTCGTGGGAAAGCCTCTGGGAAAGCCTCGAGGGAAAGCCACAGATCCTTGAGCCACGCGAAGGAAGCGTGACACTGCTGCTACAGCTCGAGAGTAAAGCCGCGCGTGCATGCCCCACTCGAGACGAGGACTGACTCCCCTGGGGAGACTCCAGAAGTACCCCAAGATCCATGTCAGCACTGGAGAGGAATCCTCAGGTTCCAGCACCGACTCCACACAAGGTCTTAGACCCCGGCATCGATGGAAGAGGAATCCCGAGAGCCCCGAGCAACTCGCATGGGGAATGGTCTTTCCTGAGGCCACCAGAGCGGGTCCCTGAGGTCCCCGTCGTAAGTCCAGAGCACGTGCCACAACTCGAGAAAATCCAGGAGGTTCTCCCCTCCAGGCGAGATGAGGCCCATTTCCGCTGAGGTGTCTCGAGGCTAATCACACCTAACCTCAGGAACTTCCAAAGGATCCTTCACACCCTTTCTGCAACTCAAGAAGTTCCCCGACATACCCGTCTCCACTCGAGAGGAAGGACGAGAGTCCCGCCCACATCCAGAGGAGCCCCGTTTCCGCCTCCTAGCTCGAGACGGGGAATCCTTTCAGTGTGTGGTCGGGAAAGAATTCCCGGTGTTCCCGTCGCCTCTCAAGAACAGGCGCTCTCCACAGGAAAGGCCAGAGGAACTCCAGGGTCGTGCCACCATTCCCAGAGTCCTCCAGATGTCTCAGTCCATGCCAGGGACACCTGTTTTCCCTGCACTGCCTCGACATTCATGCAGATTATCGACCCACACAACGGTGGCACTTGGGACAGCCCTGTGGGAAAGCCTGTTTGGAAAACTTGGTGGGAATGCCCAAAGGGAAAGCCACAGATCCCTTGATCGTCGGGCCGGAAGACTGACACTGGTTCTAGAGCTCGGGAGGAAAGCGCACGTGAATGCCCCACTCGAGATGAGGACTGAATCGCCTAGGGAGACTCCAGAAGTACCCCAGGATCCATGTCAGGCCTGGAGAGAAATCCTCACGTTCGGCCCCAACTCCAGACAAGGTCTTAGGTTCCGGCATCTACGGTAGAGGAATCCAGGGAGGTCCCCTAGCAACTCGCATGGGGACCTGCCTTTCCTGAGGCCACCAGAGCGGGTCCCTGAGGTCCCCGTCGTAAGTCGAGAGCACCTGCCGCAAGTCGAGAAAATCCTGGAGGTTCTCCCCTCCAGGCGAACAGAGGCGAATTATTGCTGAAGCATCTCGAGGCCAATCACACCTACCCCCTGAACCGTCCAAAGGTTCCTTCACACCCTTGCTGCAACTCAAGAAGTTCCCCGATATACCCGTATGCACTCGAGAGGAAGCAGAAGGGTCCCGCCTGCCGGGGTCCAGCCCCGGTGGATCCAGGGAATTCGAAGGGTGGACGGCGTTGGCGTGGAAAGACTTGTTTATTTATTAATGTTTAGATTAGGAAACTATAGTGTAGTAAGAAGATTAAGTGGAGGAAGAGGGCTGAATAGCTTGGTTTACGCGGAAGGCAATAAAATTCCAGACAAGGAATTTGCACCATCTACGCTGGGCACCGGCGCCGCTTGAATATCTAAGGGTGCCTCGCCTTAAGCTCCCTTTCGCGCGGGGTCTTAACAGCCGGGCAAGTAAGTAGACCTGGCGAGCCTCCGCGCCCCAGATGGAGATTCAGCCTGAAGTTAAAGTAAAGAGCAGAGAGAGGGGAAGGGGAGAGAGAGGGAGAGAGAGAACCAAGAC
>NW_017192600.1:0-10202 GCF_001704415.2 Capra hircus
CTGCAGGCAGGCTAGAAAGCCATCAGAGGGTTTTTGGATTGAAACACTCTTTCAAATGCAGAAGACTAAAGCCCTGAATTGACTTTTTCCAGAAAATGTCAGAAGAGTGGAAAAGCAGAGCACAAAAGCCGGCAGATTTTTGTTGGGGTACATGCTTAGGAATTTCCAGAGGGTCCCCTGAAGTCTGAGCACGCTTGCGTATGTCAGCTTCCTTCCTCATGACCTTGTCACGGGCGGGATTCCTCACACTGGCTCCCGGCATCTCACCCTTTTTAATTTTAAATAATTAATTATTTATGTTTAAAATCAGGTGCAGTTCGGTCGCGAGATTCCGAATGTTCTGCCGAAGAATCTAGACAATACAGGGAAGAATGATTACGAGGAGCAAGATTATAAAGAGTAGACAGAATAGTCTTTCCAGAAATGTTAGAGAAAGTGTGGGAAGTCATTGGCTTCTCCTGCGGTGGTAAAATCTAATCGGGAGTGTTCCAAGGTCTGAATCTGGTTATGCAGTTTCCCTAAGTCTAAACTAATATCTGAGCTGTTCCAAAACACCTAAAACTTGATTTTTTAACATATTGGGCATTTACACTTGTTGAGTCAATGACCGCTGCCATAGTAACAATAACAGTTATTGTAACACAGCAAGAACATAATTATCATATCAATAAGTTGTTACAGTTACAGGACATCTTTAAAACCACAGAAGAGCAGACATTACTTTGAGGAGTTAAACAAGATGAAAACATCCATGGTTCACAAGTCGCTACATTAGGTACGTTAAGTTTTCTGGAATCATTGGTGAAAAGAAGAACATAAGGAGAGGATAGACAAGCCAAAATAGAGTAAATAGAGTCATTTTCTGGTTGGAGTTTGCGCTGCAGCAGCTGTTAGTCCGCCGGGATCTTGATGTTTCTTTTGCCTCTTCTGCCGGTGGGAGCAGCGGCCTTCACCCGCCCTCTGACACTGGCGCTGTTACGGGGCTGCGAGTGCGGTGCACTGGGTTCCGTCAGTCAGGCTGGCCCCGCCCACAGCTTTTGGTGTGCCGCTGTTTCCCACGGCGGTGGCGGCAGAGAAGTTCCCTTTTTCTTTTGTGGCGAATCAGTCTGTCCGGGATCTAAATTGACGAATCTGCACCCTGTGGAAAAAATATAAACACTTCCTCGACCCGCAGTAAATTTTGGGTCGGGATCTTTTTGTTATCTGGAGATCTTTTTGCTTTACCAATGGCTTTTTATTTTACTGTTCCAAACGAATCAGCATTTAACTTATTACAAAGAGAACATGTTGTAAAATCTGATGGGGGAAAACTATACTTAATTTCTCCTTTTTTAATTTTTGAATTAACAAAGCACGTGAGGGTAAATGATGCAAGATCTGATCACAAGAATTTTCTATAGCAATCTGCCAATCATCAAACATTTGAAAAGCATCAAGTTGTTCTCTGTTATATGGAATTACAATTTTTGATGGCTCTTTATTAAACAATTTAATAAATCAGTATACTTGAATTAATCTTTTAATTAATATGTCAGTAATTTTTTTTAGGCAGAGGCCATTGTTCCACCAAGTTGGGATAAGATAAAACTATTTTTTGGGGGGTCATTAGATGGAACCAATGGGCCTTTTTGTCACAAGCATCCTGTAGGTATACATTTTGTGGCAAGAATAATTTAATCTTTTTTTTTGGCAATATTAATTTTAATTACTGATCATTTAAAGCCTCATTTACTTTAACAAAGCCAACTCTGTCTCACTAGTCAACCTTTTTTTTAGAACTGGGATTAGGATTGTTTTTTTTCAGCAATCAAACAAAAGGCTTTAAATCTACAGAAGTCAGTTTTAAATGTGGGCATATCCAATTAATATCACCTAATAATTTTTGGAAATCATTTAAAGTTAGTAAACAATCTCTCAGCAGCCTTAAAGGGACATTATCAGTTTTAAAACTTTTGGCAGACCTAAATATAAGAAGCAAGAAAAGAGGTGTTACACAATATCTTTATAAGCTTTTTAATGATCTTTTTATAACCCAAATCTGGTCTATATAGCCTTTTAGATGACAAGTAACCATTTAATCTTAGCTTGAATAGTTCCAGCAACGGGGAGCTCACTATTCACCAAGGTTTTAAACTCTCTCTCACTCTTATTTTATAGCATTTTTATCTTGTATACCACCTTTTGTAATCCCACCAACTCCTTTTCAGTAGTATATGTTGGCCAGGAGCTGCACTAGTCTCTCAGCAATGTAAGAAACGTCTTGTCTATTGTCTAACAGCCATGACATTTTATATCTTTAAAAAATCTTTTAAAGGCCTAGAAGCTGCAATTTTTTGCACCCAAAAAGCTAGATCTAGATCCTCTGGGGCTTTTTTTGTCTGGTTTTTCTGTTTGGTAATAAGGTAAAAGCAAAAGCTGTGCTATTTTTTTTTTTTTTTTATTAATTGCACAGTTTTAGCAGGTGGCGAGATCAAAACTTCAGTTTTTTCAGTATAATTAGAATTTACTACACAAGACACTACCGAAATTTCTTGAAAAGAAAGCAAGCTATTCCCCAGTACAAGTCTTACAATGTCCTCAGGCAGGGGACTAGCCACTGGAATCTGAGTCAGGAGTTATTATTATTAAGGTGGTGGAACTGAGGTCCAGGCCTGAGCTAACTGGGGTTGTTTGGTACGGCTTGTTATCTCTGTTTAGCAGGACATTTTGGCAAAAAATGTTCTATTTGGCCTCAAGAGAAACATTTTGCATTTGTAAAGTCCTTTTTATTACGAATATTTTTTTTTTTTTCTGTTTTTCTTCCTTTTTTTTTTTTTTTTTTGGATGAGGCCCTCCTGAGGGGATTTTATGCAAGGAGCAAGCTCTGTTTTAAAAGCTCTTTTGCTCAAAAATATTGTCACTATCGTTTTCAAACTTAAGCAATGTTCTGGGAGGCTTTGGATATAAAGTGGGGAGTTCTTAAGCCCTGGGGAGGCGCAAGCAGAGGTTGCAGTGGTCGCCTTAAATAAGATAACTTTTTTAAAGGTTTGGTTTGTGTAGAGGGGGAGGGGGCTCTCCAGGGCGCTCGGGCTGCGTCCTGTAAGCACCCTCCTTCCTCGGGAGGAAGAGTAGTCTCTCTCCTTTTGTTTGCCAATGGCAGAAAATACGATCTGCATAGAAGG
Source organism: Capra hircus (assembly GCF_001704415.2). NCBI lineage: Eukaryota > Metazoa > Chordata > Mammalia > Artiodactyla > Bovidae > Capra > Capra hircus. Next base: position 3,162 of record NW_017192600.1, read on the forward strand.
TGGAGACCCACTACCATTTACCGCTATAGCCTCTCCCATAGGCTATCTAACAGCCTCATGACAGGGGTCCAGAACATTTGTAATCATATTTTACAGAGCAAAAGCATTTACAGGCCCATGCAAAGTATAGTAAGTTTTTAGCTGTTTTGTTAGCTTCACCCAAGTATCTAAATCCCTTTTTTGGAAACCAAGGACATTGCTCTCATAACAGTAGCCTTTTAATCTTTAATTTGTCTTTTTTGTTTAACAGTTACAAAATTACTTGTATAAAGAGGTGTCATTGTTTTGAGTCATTGTTACCCATGTCAGAAAATTAAGAGTTATAGAAAAGTCTGCCTTGACAAAAAGGTTTTACCTTAGCCAAGGGGGGTTTTGTTTTAAACCCTAAGATAGCAGGTTTCTTTTCAACCTCTAGAGCACCAGGTTTTTCTTAAACCCTTGAACACTTCCCACTCCTCCTCACCCTGTCTATCCTACAGGGGGGTCCGCGGCACCCTGAGTGGGGTCCTAGCCGTCCCGAACACTCAACACTGGGGGAGTACCCGAAAGTACTCCGGGGGAGTGATTAAGTCACTCCGGGGGGAGCAACAGAGAGTGCTCCGGGTGCTCCGGGGGGAGCAGCAGAGAGTGCTCCGGGGGAGCTTTTGCTCCGAGGAACCTACCTTCGAATAGCCTGTTCCGGGCGCCACTTGCCGGGGTCCAGCCCCGGTGGATCCAGGGAATTCGAAGGGTGGACGGCGTTGGCGTGGAAAGACTTGTTTGTTTATTAATGTAAGATTAGATTAAGAAACTATAGTGTAGTAAGAAGGTTAAGTGGAGGAAGAGGGCTGAATAGCTTGGTTTACGCGGAAGGCCAATAAAATTCCAGACAAGGAATTTGCACCATCTACGTTGGGCCACCGGCGCCCGCTTGAATATCTAAGGGTGCCTCGCCTTAAGCTCCCTTTCGTGCGGGTCTTAACAGCCGGGGCAAGTAAGTAGACCTGGCGAGCCTCCGCGCCCCAGATGGAGATTCAGCCTGAAGTTAAAGTAAAGAGCAGAGAGAGGAAAGGGGAGAGAAGAGGAGAGAGAGAGACATGGGGGAGCCAGAGTCCCAAGAAACCAGGCCGAGAGACTAGTTCGAGAAACTGGTCCGAGAAACTGGTCCCCGGCCCCTGGCCCCATCCTTTATTGTTCAGAAGGCCTTTTATACTTTTGATAAAACATGGAGATCAATGGGTAACACAAAAATTATGTAGCGTTCGCAGCCCAGACTCTTTCTATACATCATTTTGTATACAAAAGGTCTCAGGTGATTTACATTATCTTCTGGCCAAGAAGCTTGTTAACACTTTTTATCTCTCTTCCTTAATGAATGTTGATTTTGTTTCCCCTGAAGTGTTTTTCTTTAATCTGCATCTCCTTAAAGCATTAAAGTTACATCTCTATAGAACAAAGGTGCAGTGGGATATAACAAAGAAGGTACTTAACTCGAAGATCTAATGTTGCTAATACCAGGTCTACTACTTGTTTTTCTATATACCAACTATATCTAAAAATAAAGGATATGAAAATTTGGCAGCAAGCATTGACCCAAAAAATGAAACTTTTAATCAGTCCTATTCTAAAGATTTTGACTCTTCGGAAGCCCCTACATTCCTAGGATGTTTTAAGCTTCCTGTGCCTCCTGCGGTCAGGAGGCCTCAAACAATCACATGCGCAGCTGTACGAGTCCTGCAGGCAGGCTAGAAAGCCATCAGAGGGTTTTTGGATTGAAACACTCTTTCAAATGCAGAAGACTAAAGCCCTGAATTGACTTTTTCCAGAAAATGTCAGAAGAGTGGAAAAGCAGAGCACAAAAGCCGGCAGATTTTTGTTGGGGTACATGCTTAGGAATTTCCAGAGGGGTCCCTGAAGTCTGAGCACGCCTTGCGTATGTCAGCTTCCTTCCTCATGACCTTGTCACGGGCGGGATTCCTCACACTGGCTCCCGGCACTCTCCAGTGCAGACATGGATATTGGCGTACTTCTGGAGTCTCCCCAGGGGAATCAGTCCTCGTCTCGAGTGGGGGCATGCACGTGCGCTTTCCTCCAGAGCTGTAGCAGCAGTGTCACGGTTCCCTTCGCGTGGATCTAGGGATCAGGGCTTTCTCGAGGCTTTCCACGAGGCTTTCCCACGAGTCTTTCCCACAGGGCTGTCCACGTGCCACTGTGGAGTGAGTCGATCCTCGGCTTGAAGTCGAGGAGTGCTGGGAAAAGGTTTCCCTGGAATGGACTGAGACATCTGGGGGACTCTGGGAATGGGGCCGATCCTGGAGTTCTTTTCGCCTTTCCTGTGGAGAGCGCCTCCTCTTGAAATGCGACGGGAACGCTAGGAATTCTTTCCGACCACGCAGGGAAAGGATCCCTCCTCTCGAGCTAGCAGGCGGAAACGGGGCCCTCTGGATATGGACGGGACTCTCCGATTCCTCTAGAGTGGAGACGGGTATGTCGGGGAACTTCTTGAGTTGCAGCAAGGGTGTGAAGGACCCTTTGGAAGTTCCAGAGTTTAGTGTGATTACCCCCTACGCCTCAGCGGAAATGGGCCTCATCTCGCCTGGAGGGGAGAACCTCCTGGATTTTCTGAGTTGCGGCAGGTGCTCTCGACTTACGATGGGGACCTCAGGGACCTGCTCTGGTGGCCTCAGGAAAGGCCAGTCCCCATGCGAGTTGCTCGGGGCCTCTCGGGATTCCTCTCCCGTCGATGCAGGGGCCTAAGACCTTGTTGGAGTCGGTGCCGGAACCTGAGGATTCCTCTCCAGTGCTGACATGGATCTTGGGGTACTTCTGGAGTCTCCCCAGGGGTGTCAGTCTCGTCTCGAGTGGGGGCATGCACGTGCGCTTTCCTCCGGAGCTGTAGCAGCAGTGTCCCGCTTCCCTTCGCATGGATCAAGGGATCTGTGGCTTTCCTCGAGGCTTTCCACGAGGCTTTCCCACAGGGCTGTCCACGTGCCACTGTGGTGTGAGTCGATCCTCGGCTTGAAAGTCGAGGCAGTGCAGGGAAACAGGTTTCCCTGGAATGGACTGAGACATCTGGGGGACTCTGGGAATGGTGGCACGACCCTGGAGTTCCTCTCCCTTTCCTGTGGAGAGCGCCTCCTCTTGAGATGGGACGGGAACGCCGGGAATTCTTTCCCGACACGCAGGGAAAGGATCCCTCCTCTCGAGCTAGGAGGCGGAAACGGGGCTCCTCTGGATGTGGGCGGGACTCTCGTGCTTCCTCTCGAGTGGAGACGGGTATGTCGGGGAACTTCTTGAGTTGCAGCAAGGGTGTGAAGAAACCTTTGGAAGTTCCAGAGGTTAGGTGAATTCCCTGGAGACGCCTCAGCGAAATGGGCCTCATCTCGCCTGGAGGGGAGAACCTCCTGGATTTTCTCGAGTTGCGGCAGGTGCTCTCGACTTACGACGGGGACCTCAGGGACCCGCTCTGTGGCCTCAGGAAAGGCCAGTCCCCAAGCGAGTTGCTCGGGGCCTCTCGGGATTCCTCTCCCGTCGAAGCCGGGCTTAAGACCTTGTGTGGAGTCTGTGCCAGAAACTGAGGATTCCTCTCCAGTGCTGACATGGATCTTGGGGTACTTCTGGAGTCTCTCCAGGGGAGTCAGTCATCGTCGAGTGGGGGCATGCACGTGCGCTTTCCTCCGGAGCTTTAGCAGCAGTGTGGCGCTTCCCTTCGCGTGGATCAAGGGATCTGTGGCTTTCCATCGAGGCTTTCCCACAAGGCTTTCCCACGAGGCTTCCCCACAGGGCTGTCCCACGTGCCACCGTGGTGTGAGTCGATCCTCGGCTTGAAAGTCGAGGCAGTGCAGGGAAAACAGGTTTCCCTGCAATGGACTGAGAAATCAGGGGGACTCTGGGAATGGGGCCTGATCCTGGAGTTCCTCTCGTCTTTCCTGTGGAGAGCGCCTCCTCTTGAGATGCGATAGGAATGCTAGGAATTCTTTCGGACCACGCAGGGAAAGGATCTCTCCTCTCGAGCTAGCAGTCGGAAACGGGGCCACTCTGGAAATGGGCGGGACTCTCATGTTACTCTTGAGTGGAGACGGGTATGTCGGGGAACTTCTTGAGTTGCAGCAAGGGTGTGAAGGACCCTTTGGAAGTTCCAGATGTTAGATGTGATTAGCCTCGAGACGCCTCAGCGGAAATGGGCCTCATCTCGCCTGGAGGGGAGAACCTCCTGGATTTTCTCGAGTTGCGCAGGTGCTCTCAACTTACGATGGGGACCTCAGGGACCCGCTCTGGAGGCCTCAGGAAAGGCCAGTCCCCATGCGAGTTGCTCAGGGGCCTCTCGGGATTCCTCTCCCTTCGATGCCGGTGCCTAAGATCTTGTGTGGAGTCAGTGCTGGAACCTGAGGATTCCTCTGCAGTGCTGACATGGATCTTGGTGTACTTCTGGAGTCTCTCAGGGCAGTCAGTCCTCTACTCAACTGGGGGCATGCACGTGCGCTTTCCTCCCGATCTGTAGCAGCAGTGTCACGCTTCCCTTCACATGGATCAAGGGATCTGTGGCTTTCCCTCGAGGCTTTCCCACGAGGCTTTCCCACAGGGCTGTCCCACGTGCCACTGTGGTGTGAGTCGATCCTCAGTTTGAAAGTCGAGGCAGTGCAGGGAATAAAGGTTTCCCTGGAATGGACTGAGACATCTGGGGGACTCTGGAATGGTGGCACGACCCTGGAGTTCCTCTCTATTTTCCTGTGGAGAGCGCCTCCACTTAAGATGCGTTGGAAACGCCTTGAATTCTTTTCCGACCATGCAGGGAAAGGATCAATCCTCTCGAGCTATGAGGCGGAAACAGGGCTCCTCTGGATGTGGGCGGGACACTCGTGCTTCCTCTCGAGTGGAGACGGGTATGTCGGGGAACTTCTTGAGTTGCAGCAAGGGTGTGAAGGACCCTTTGGAAGTTCCAGATGTTAGATGTGATTAGCCTGGAGACGCCTAAGCGAAAATGGGCCTCATCTCGCCTGGAGGGGAGAACCTCCTGGATTTTCTCGAGTTGCGGCAGGTGCTCTCGACTTACGACGGGGACCTCAGGGACCCGCTCTGGTGGCCTCAGGAAAGGCCAGTCCCCTTGCGAATTGCTCGGGGCCTCTCAGGATTCCTCTCCCGTCTATGCCGGGGCTAGATCTTGTGTGGAGTAGGTGCCGGAACCTGAGCATTCCTCTCCAGTGCTGACATGGATCTTGGGGTACTTCTGGAGTCTCCCCAGGGGAGTCAGTCGTCGTCTCGAGTGGGGGAATGCACGTGCGCTTTCCTCCGAGCTGAAGCAGCAGTGTCACGCTTCCCTTTGCGTGGATCAAGGGTCAGGGGCTTTCTCTCGAGGCTTTCCAACGAGGCTTTCCCACGAGGCTTTCCCACAGGGCTGTCCCACGTGCCACAGTGGTGTGAGTCGATCCTCGGCTTGAAAGTCGAGGCAGTGCAGGGAAAACAGGTTTCCCTGGAATGGACTGAAACATCTGGGGACTCTGGGAATGGTGGCACGACCCTGGAGTTCCTCTCGCCTTTCCTGTGGAGAGCGCCTCCTCTTGAGATGCGACGGGAACGCCGGGAATTCTTTCCCGACCAGGCAGGGAAAGGATCCCTCCTCTCAAGCTAGGAGGCAGAAACGGGGCTCCTCTGGATGTGGGCGGGACTATCGTGCTTCCTCTCGAGTGGAGACCGGTATGTAAGGGAACTCTTGAGTTGCAGCAAGGGTGTGAAGGACCCTGTGGAAGTTCCAGAGGTTAGGTGTGATTAGCCTCGAAACGCCTCATCGGAAATGGGCCTCATCTCGCCTGGAGGGGAGAACCTCCTGGATTTTCTCGAGTTGCGGCAGGTGCTCTCGACTTACGACGGGGACTTCAAGGACCCGCTCTGGTGGCCACAGGAAAGTCCAGTCCCCATGCGAGTTGCTCGGGGCCTCTCGGGATTCCTCTCCCGTTGATGCTGGGGCCTAAGACCTTGTGTGGAGTCAGTGCCGGACCTGAGGATTCCTCTTCAGTGCTGACATGGATCTTGGTGTACTTCTGGAGTCTCCCAAGGGGAGTCAGTCCTCGTCTCGAGTAGCGGCATGCACGTGCGCTTTCCTTCCGAGCTGTAGCAGCAGTGTCGCGCTTCCCTTCGCGTGGATCAAGGGATCAGGGGCTTTCTCTCGAGGCTTTCCACGAGGCTTTCCCACAGGCACAGGGCTGTTCCACGTGCCACAGTGGTGTGAGTCGATCCTCGGCTTGAAAGTCGAGGCAGTGCAGGGAAAACAGGTTTCCCTGGAATGGACTGAGACATCTGGGGGACTCTGGATTGGTGACACGACCCTGGAGTTCCTCTCGCCTTTCCTGTGGAGAGCGCCTCCTCTTCAGATGCGACGGGAACGCCGGGAATTCTTTCCCGACCACGCAGGGAAAGAATCCCACCTCTCGGGCTAGGCGGTGGAAACGGGGCTCCTCTGGATGTGGGAGGGACTCTCGTGCTTCCTCTCGAGTGGAGACGGGTATGTCGGGGAACTTCTTGAGTGGCAGCAAGGGTGTGAAGGACCCTGTGGAAGTTCCAGATGTTAGATGTGATTAGACTCGAGACGCATCAGTGGAAATGGTCCTCATCTCGCCTGGAGGGGAGAACGTCCTGGATATTCTCGAGTTGCGGCAGGTGCTCTCAACTTACGACGGGGACCTCAGGGACCCGCTGTGTTGGCCTCAGGAAAGGCCAGTCCCCATGCAAGTTGCTTGGGGTCCTGTCGGGATTCCTCTCCGTCGATGTCGGGTCCTAAGATCTCGTGTGGAGTCGGTGCTGGAACCTGAGGATTCCTCTCCAGTGCTGACATGGATCTTGGGGTACTTCTGGCGTCTCCCAGTGCAGTCAGTCCTCTACTCGAGTGGGGGCATGCACGTGCGCTTTCCTCCCGAGCTTTAGCAGCAGTGTCACCCTTCCCTTCGCGTGGATCAACGGATCTGTGGCTTTCCTCGAGGCTTTCGAGGCTTTCCCACGAGGCTTCCCACAGGGCTGTCCACGCGCCACCGTGGTGTGAGTCGATCCTTGGCTTGAAAGTCGAGGCAG
>NW_017192601.1:0-10201 GCF_001704415.2 Capra hircus
CAGTCCTATTCTAAAGATTTTGACTCTTCGGAAAGCCCCTACATTCCTAGGATATTTTAAGCTTCCTGTGCCTCCTGCGGTCAGGAGGCCTCAAAACAATCACAACTCGCAGAGTCCTGCAGGCAGGCTAAGAAAGCCATCGGAGGGGTTTTTAGATTGAAACACTCTTTCAAATGCAGAAGACTGAAACCCTGAATTGACTTTTTCCAGAAAATGTCAGAAGAGTGGAAAAGCAGAGCAAAAAGCCGGCAGATTTTGTTGGGGTACATGCTTAGGAATTCCAGAGGGGTCCCTGAAGTCTGAGCACGCTTGCGTATGTCAGCTTCCTTCCTCATGACCTTGTCACGGGCGGGATTCCTCACACTGGCTCCCGGCATCTCACCCTTTTTAATTTTAAATAATTGATTATTTTATGTTTAAAAATCAGGTGCAGTTCGGTCTCGAGATTCCGAATGCTCTGCCGAAAGAATCTAGACAATATAGGGAAGTATGATTATGAGGAGGCAAGATTATAGACAGTAGACAGAACCAGTCTTCAGAAATGAAGTTTAGAGAAAGTGTGGGAAAAGTCATTGGCTTCTCCTGCGGTGGTAAAATCTAATTCGGGAGTGTTCCAAGGTCTGAATCTGATTTATGAAGTTTCCCTAAGTCTAAACTAATATCTGAGCTGTTCCCAAAATACCTAAACCTTGATTTTTTAACATATTGGGCATTTTACACTTGTTGAGTCAATGATTGCTGTTGTAGTAACAATAACAGTTGTTGTAACACAGCAAGAACATAATTATCATATCGATAAGTTGTTTACAGTTATAGGACATCTTTAAAACCACAGAAGAGCAGACATTACTTTGAGGAGTTAAACAAGATGAAAACATCCATGGTTCACAAGTCGCTACATTAGGTACATTAAGTTTTCTGGAATCATTGGTGAAAAGAAGAACATAAGGAGAGGATAGGACAAGCCAAAATAGAGTAAATAGAGTCATTTTCTGGTTTGGAGTTTGTGCTGCAGCAGCTGTTAGTCCTGCCGGGATCTTGATGTTTCTTTTGCCTCTTTTGCCGGTAGGAGCAGCGGCCTTCACCCCGCCCTCTGACACTGGCCGCTGTTATGGGGGCTGCGAGTGCGGTGCACTGGGTTCCGTCAGTCAGGCTGGCCCCGCCCGCAGCTTTTTGGTGCGCGGCTGTTTCCCGCCGGTGGTGGTGGCAGAGAAGTTCCCTTTTTCTTTTGTGGCGAATCAGTCTGTCCGGGATCCAAGTTGACGAATCTGCACCCTGTGGAAAAAAAATATAAACACTTCCTCGGACCCGCAGTAAATTTTGGGTCGGGATCTTTTTGTTATCTGGAGGAGATCTTTTTGCTTTACTAATGGCTTTTTATTTTACTGTTTCAAACGAATCAGCATTTAACTTATTACAAAGAGAACATGTTGTAAAATCTGATGGGGGAAAACTATACTTAATTTCTCTCTTTTTAATTTTTGAATTAACAAAGCACGTGAGGGTAAATGATGCAAGATCTGATCACAAGAATTTCCTATAGCAATCTGCCAATCATCAAACATTTGAAAAGCATCAAGTTGTTCTCTGTTATATGGAAGTGCAATTTTTTGATGGTTCTTTATTAAACAATTTAATAAATCAGTATATTTGAATTAATCTTTTTAATTAATATGTCAGTAATTTTTCCTTAGGCAGAGGCCACTGTTTCCACCCACCACCGGATCTTTGAAATTTTCATGTAATGGGGTAGGCAGCAAAAACAATGGCCTTCATTATAAATTTGGATATCCCAATCCAGTATATAGCTTGCAAGGAGTTGGGCAAATTAGCCTCAATTATTCTTGTCTGTTGTTTACCCAATCCTTTTGATGGATCATAGCCGATCTGCAGCATCTGAGAGGTCACTTTATCATCAGGGCTAAAAAGTAACACTCCCATTTGAGATAGCATGTCCCTCCCCCACAGGGTAAGGGGGAGTGAAGGGACTACATACGGTTGGAAAGTTCCACGGGTGTCCTCAAATTGCCAATCTAAAATTTTTGCACTTTTGGCTACTGTGGGGGCTCTTCCTATCCCCACCAAGTTATTTTCAGTAGTATGTGTGGGCCAGGGAGGTGGGCCAGGAGCTAGGCCAGTCTTTTTCCTGAAATGCAAGAAACGTCTGCTCCTGTGTCTAATAACCCCACAATAGACTTGCCATTAATCAGAATAGTTTTCATAGGCCGTTTCTGAGTAATTTTTTGTTATCCAAAAAACCATATCACTAGACCCAAATATAAAGAAGCAAGAAAAGAGGTGTTACACAATATCTTTATAAGCTTTTCTAATGATCTTTTTATAACCCAAATCTGGTCTATAGCCTTTTAGATGACAAGTAACCATTTAATCTTAGCTTGAAAACTTCCAGCAACGGGGAGCTCCACTATTCACCAAGGTTTTAAACTCTCTCTCACCTCTTACTCTATAGCATTTTTATCCTGCATACCACTTTTTCTAACTCCTTTTCAGTAGTATATGTTGGCCAGGAGCTGCGCTAGTCTCTCAGCAATGTAAGAAACGTCTTGTCTATTGTCTAACAGCCATGACATTTTATATCTTTGAATTAAAAAATCTTTTAAAGGCCTAGAAGCTGCAATTTTTGCACCCAAAAAGCTAGATCTAGATCCTCTGGGGCTTTTTTTGTCTGGTTTTTCTGTTTGGTAATAAGGTAAAAGCAAAAAGCCTGTGCTATTATTTTTTTTTTAATTTTTATTAATTGCACAGTTTTAGCAGGTGGCGAGATCAAAACTTCAGTTTTTTCAGTATAATCAGAATTTACTACACAAGACACTACCGAAATTTCTTGAAAAGAAAGCAAGCTATGCCCCAGTACAAGTCTTACAATGTCCTCAGGCAGGGGACTAGCCACTCTCATTGGAATCTGAGTCACTGGCACATCAGGGGTTAATATTATTGAAGTGGTGGAACTGAGGTCTAGGCCTGAGCTACCTGGGGTTGTTTGGTACGGGTTGTTGTGTCTGTTTAGCAGGACATTTTGGCAAAACATGTTCTATTTGGCCTCAAGAGAAACATTTTGCATTTGTAAAGTCCTTTTTATTACGAATATTTTTTTTTCTGTTTTTCTTCCTTTTTCTTTTTTTTTTGTTGGGTGAGGCCCCTCCTGAGGGGATTTTATGCAAGGAGCAAGCTCTGTTTTAAAAGCTCTTTTGCTCAAAAATATTGTCACTATCGTTTTCAAACTTAAGCAATGTTCTGGGAGGCTTTGGATATAAAAGTGGGGAGTTCTTAAGCCCTGGGGAGGCGCAAGCAGAGGTTGCAGTGGTCGCCTTAAATAAGATAACTTTTTTAAAGGTTTGGTTTGTGTAGAGGGGGAGGGGGCTCTCCAGGGGCGCTCCGGCCGCTGCGTCCTGTAAGCACCCTCCTTCCTCGGGAGGAAGAGGAGTCTCTCTCCTTTTGTTTGCCAATGGCAGAAAATACGATCTGCATAGAAGGTGGAGACCCACTACCATTTACCGCTATAGCCTCTCCCATAGGCTATCTAACAGCCTCATGACAGGGGTCCAGAACATTTGTAATCATATTTTACAGAGCAAAAGCATTTACAGGCCCATGCAAAGTATAGTAAGTTTTTAGCTGTTTTCCTACTCTCTCCCAGGTGTCTAAGTTAACAGTGCCTTCTTCTGGAAACCAGGGACACTGTTCTTGTACAAAGGAAAAAAATGAATGAATATTGGAATTTTTAACTTTAATTCCTCGTTTAGTTAGTAACTGCAAGATTACTCCTATAAAAAGCTGTCTTTCTTTTGATTCACTGTTACCCATGTCAGAAAATTAAGTCTTATAGAAAAGTCTACCTCAACAAAAGGTTTTACCTCTGGCGAGGGGGGGTTTTGTTTTTAACCCTAGGATAGAAGGTTTCTTTTCAACCTCTAGAGCACCAGGTTTCTCTTAAACCCTTGAACACTTCCCACTCTTCCTCACCCTGTCTATCCTACAGGGGGGTCCGCGGCACCCTGAGTGGGGTCCTAGCCGTCCCGAACACTCAACACTGGGGGGAGTACCCGAAACTACTCCGGGGGGAGTGATTAAGTCACTCCGGGGGAGCAACAGAGAGTGCTCCGGGGGGAGCAACGGAGAGGGCTCCGGGGGGAGCAGCAGAGAGTGCTCCGGGGGGAGCTTTTGCTCCGAGGAACCTACCTTCGAATAGCCTGTTCCGGGCGCCACTTGCCGGGGTCCTGGCCCGGTGGATCCAGGGAATTCGAAGGGTGGACGGCGTTGGCGTGGAAAGACTTGTTTGTTTATTAATGTAAGATTAGATTAAGAAAACTATAGTGTAATAAGAAGATTAAGTGGAGGAAGAGGGCTGAATAGCTTTGGTTTACGCGGAAGGCCAATAAAATTCCAGACAAGGAATCTGCACCATCTACGTTGGGCCACCGGCGCCCGCTTGAATATCTAAGGGTGCCTCGCCTTAAGCTCCCTTTGGTGCGGGTCTTAACAGCCGGGGCAAGTAAGTAGACCTGGCGAGCCTCTGCGCCCCAGATGGAGATTCAGCCTGAAGTTAAAGTAAAGAGCAGAGAGAGGGAAGGGGAGAGAAGAGGAGAGAGAGAGACATGGGGGGAGCCAGAGTCCCAAGAAACCAGGCCGAGAGACTAGTTCGAGAAACTGGTCCGATCCTTTATTGTTCAGAAGGCCTTTTATACTTTTGATAAAACATGGAGATCAACGGGTAACACAGAATTATGTAGCGTTCGCAGCCCAGACTCTTTCTATACATCATTTTGTATACAAAAGGTCTCAGGTGATTTACATTATCTTCTGGCCAAGAAGCTTTGTTAACACTTTTTAGCTCTCTTCCTTAATGAATGTTGATTTTGTTTCCCCGAAGTGTTTTTCTTTAATTTGCATCTCCTTAAAGCATTAAAGTTACATCTCTATAGAACAAAGGTGCAGTGGGATATAACAAAAGAAGGTACTTAACTCAAAGATCTAATGTTGCTAATACCAGGTCTACTACTTGTTTTTCTATATACCAACTATATCTAAAAATAAAGGATATGAAAATTTGGCAGCAAGCATTGACTCAACAAATGAAACTTTTAATCAGTCCTATTCTAAAGATTTTGACTCTTCGGAAGCCCCTACATTCCTAGGATGTTTTAAGCTTCCTGTGCCTCCTGCAGTCAGGAGGCCTCAAACAATCACACTCGCAGAGTCCTGCAGGCAGGCTAGAAAGCCATCGGAGGGGTTTTTAGATTGAAACACTCTTTCAAATGCAGAAGACTGAAACCCTGAATTGACTTTTTCCAGAAAATGTCAGAAGAGTGGAAAAGCAGAGCACAAAAGCCGGCAGATTTTTGTTGGGGTACATGCTTAGGAATTTCCAGAGGGGTCCCTGAAGTCTGAGCACGCCTTGCGAATGTCAGCTTCCTTCCTCATGACCTTGTCACGGGCGGGATTCCTCACACTGGCTCCCGGCAGCTTTCCCACAGGGCTGTCCCACGTGCCACCGTGGTGTGAGTCGATACTCGGCTTGAAAGTCGAGGCAGTGCAGGGAAAACAGGTTTCCCTGGAATGGACTGAGACATCTGGGGGACTCTGGGAATGTGTCACGACCCTGGAGTTCCTCTCGCCTTTCCTGTGGAGAGCGCCTCCACTTGAGATGCGACGGGAAAGCCAGGAATTCTTTCCCGACCACGCAGGGAAAGGATCCCTCCTCTCGAGCTAGGAGGCGGAAACGGGGCTCCTCTGGATGTGGGCGGGACTCCCGTGCTTCCTCTCGAGTGGAGTCAGGTATATCGGGGAACTTCTTGAGTTGCAGCAAGGGTGTGAAGGACCCTTTGGAAGTTCCAGAGGTTAGGTGTGATTAGCCTCGAGACGCCTCAGTGGAAATGGGCCTCATCTCGCCTGGAGGGCAGAACCTCCTGGATTTTCTCAAGTTGCGGCAGGTGCTCTCGACTTACGATGGGAACCTCAGGGACCCGCTGTGGTGGCGTCAGGAAAGGCCAGTCCCCATGCGAGTTGCTCAGGGGGCCTCTGGGGATACCTCTTCCGGCGATGCTGGGGCCTAGGACCTTGTGTGGAGTCAGTGCCGGAACCTGAGGATTCCTCTCCAGTGCTGACATGGATCTTGGGGTACTTCTGGAGTCTCCCCAGGGGAGTCAGTCCTCGTCTCAAGTGGGGGAATGCACGTGCACTTTCCTTCCGAGCTGTAGCAGCAGTGTCGCACTTCCCTTCGCGTGGATCAAGGGATCTGTGGCTTTCCCTCGAGGCTTTCCCACGAGGCTTTCCCACAGGGCTGTCGCACGTGCCACCGTTGTGTGAGTCGATCCTCGGCTTAAAAGTCGAGGCAGTGCAGGGAAAAGAGGTTTCCCTGGAATGGACTGAGACATCTGGCGGACTCTGGGAATGTGGCACGACCCTGGAGTTCCTCTCGCCTTTCCTGTGAAGAGCGCCTCCACTTGAGATGCGACGGGAACGCCGGGAATTCTTTCCCGACCACGCAGGGAAAGGATCCCTCTTCTCGAGCTAGGCGGCGGAAACGGGGCTCCTCTGGATATGGGCGTGACTCTCGTGCTTCCTCTCGAGTGGATTCGGGTATGTCGGGGAACTTCTTGAGTTGCAGCAAGGGTGTGAAGGACCCTTTGGAAGTTCCAGATGTTAGATGTGATTAGCCTCGAGACACCTCAGCGGAAATGGGCCTCATCTCGCCCTGGAGGGGAGAACCTCCTGGATTTTCTCAAGTTGCGGCAGGTGCTCTGGACTTACGACGGGGACCTCAGGGACCCGCTCTGGCGGCCTCAGGAAAGGCCAGTCCCCTTGCGAGTTTTTCGGGGGCCTCTCGGGGGCCTCTCGGGTTTCCTCTCCCGTCGATGCTGGGGCCTAAAACCTTGTGCCGAGTCAGTGCCGGAACCTGAGGATTCATCTCCAGTGCTGACATGGAGCTTGGGGTACTTCTGGAGTCTCCCCAGGGGAGTCAGTCCTCGTCTCGAGTGGAGGCATGAACGTGCGCGTTCCTCCTGAGCTGTAGCAGCAGTGTCACGCTTCCCTTCGCGAGGATCAAGGGTTCAGGGGCTTCCCTCGAGGCTTTCCCACAGGGCTGTCCCACGTGCCACCGTGGTGTGAGTCGATCCTCGGCTTGAAAGTCGAGGCAGTGCAGGGAAAACAGGTTTCCCTGGAATGGACTGAGACATCTGGGGGACTCTAGGAATGTGGCACGACCCTGGAGTTACTCTCGCGTTTCCTGTGGAGAGCGCTTCCACTTGAGATGCGACGGGAACGCAGGGAATTCTTTCCCGACCGCGTAGGGAAAGGATCCCTCCTCTCGAGCTTGGAGGCGGAAACGGGGCTTCTCTGGATGTGGGCGGGACTCTCGTGCTTCCTCTCGAGTGGAAACAATATATCGGGAAACTTCTCGAGTTGCAGCAAGGGTGTGAAGGACCCTTTGGAAGTTCCAGAGTTTAGGTGTGATTAGCCTGGAGACGCCTCAGTGGAAATGGGCCTCATCTCGCCTGGAGGGCAGAACCTCCTGGATTTTCTCGAGTTGCGGCAGGTGCTTTCGACTTACGACGGGAACCTCAGGGACCCGCTGTAGTGGCGTCAGGAAAGGCCAGTCCCCATGCGAGTTGTTGGGGGCCTCTCGGGATTCCTCTCCCGTCGATGCAGAGGCCTAAGATCTTGTGTGGAGCCCGGTGCCGGAACCTGAGGATTCCTCTCTAGTGCTGACATGGATCTTGGGGTACTTCTGGAGTCTCCCAAGGGAAGTCAGTCCTCGTCTCGAGTGGGGGCATGCAGGTGCGCTTTCCTCCCGAGCTTGTAGCCAGCAGTGTCACGCTTCCCTTCGCCGTGGATCAAGGGATCAGGAGCTTTCCCTCGAGGCTTTCCCACGAGGCTTTCCCACGAGGTTTTCCCACAGGGCTGTCCCACGTGCCACCGTGGTGTGAGTCGCATCCTCGGCTTGAAAGTCGAGGCAGTGCAGGGAAAACAGGTTTCCCTGGAATGGACTGACACATCTGGGGGACTCTGGGAATGTGGCCACGACCGTGGAGTTCCTCTCGCCTTTCCTTTGGAGAGCGCCTCCACTGGAGATGCGACGGAACGCCCGGGGAATTCTTTCCCGACCACGCAGGGAAAGGATCCCTCCTCTCGAGCTAGGAGGCCGGAAACGGGGCTCCTCTGGATGTGGCGCCGGGACTCTTCGTGCTTCCTCTCGAGTGGAGTCGGGTATGTCGGGGAACTTCTTGAGTTGCAGCAAGGGTGTGAAGGACCCTTTGAAAGTTCCAGAGTTTAGGTGTGATTAGCCTCGAGACGCCTCAGCGGAAATGGGCCTCATCTCGCCTGGAGTGGAGAACCTCCTGGATTTTCTCGAGTTTCGGCAGGTGCTCTCGACTTACGACGGGGACCTCAGGGACCCGCTGTGGTTGCGTCAGGAAAGGCCAGTCCCATGCGAGTTGCTCGGGGTCTCTTCGGGATTATGCCGGGGCCTAAGACTGCCGGGAGCCAGTGTGAGGTTGACAAGGTTATGAGGAAGGAAGCTGACATACGCAAGGCGTGCTCAGACTTCAGGGATCCCTCTGAAATTTTTAAGCACGTACCCCAACAAAAATCTGCCGGTTTTGTGCTCTGCTTTTTCACTCTTCTGACCTTTTCTGGAAAAAGTCAATTCAGAGTCTTCTGCATTTGAAAGAGTGTTTCAATCCAAAAACCCTCTGATTTCTTTCTAGCCTGCCTGTAGGACTCGTACAGCTGCGCTTGTGATTGTTTGAGGCCTCCTGACCGCAGGAGGCACAGGAAGCTTAAAACATCCTAGGAATGCAGGAGCTTCCGAGGAGTCAAAATCTTTAGAATAGGACTGATTAAAAAGTTTCATTTTTTGGGTCAATGCTTGCTGCCAAATTTTCATATCCTTTATTTTTAGATATAGTTGGTATATAGAAAAACAAGTAGTAGACCTGGTATTAGCAACATTAGATCTTTGAGTTAAGTACCTTCTTTGTTATAACCCACTGCACCTTTGTTCTATAGAGATGTAACTTTAATGCTTTAAGGAGATGCAGATTAAAGAAAAACACTTCAGGGGAAACAAAATTAACATTCATTAAGGAAGAGAGCCAAAAAGTGTTAACAAGCCTCTTGGCCAGAAGATAATGTAAATCACCTGAGACCTTTTGTATACAAAATGATATACAGAAAGAATCTGGGTTGCGAACACTATATAATTTTGTGTTATCCATTGATCTCCATGTTTTATCAAAGTATAAAAGGCCTTCTGAACAATAAAGGAGGAGGCCAGGGGCCGGGGGCCAGATTCTCGGACCAGCTTCTCGAACTAGTCTCTCAGCCTGGTTTCTTGGGACTCTGGCTCCCCCCGTGTCTTTCTCTCTCTTTCTTCTTCTCTAACTTTCCTTCTCTCTGCTCTTTACTATAACTTCAGGATGAATCTCCACCTGGAGTGCGGAGTCTCGCCAGGTCTACTTACTTGCCCTGGCTGTTAAGACCGCACGAAAGGGAGCTTAAGGCGAGGCACCCTTAGATATTCAAGCGGGCGCCGGTGGCCAACGTAGGAGGTGCAAATTCCTTGTCTGGAATTTTATTGACCGTCCGAGTAAACCAAGCTATTCAGCCTTCTTCCTCCACTTAATCTTCTTACTACACTATAGTTTCCTAATCTAATTTACATTAATAAATAACAAGTCTTTCCACGCCAACGCCGTCCACCCTTCGAATTCCCTGGATCCACCGGGGCTGGACCCCGGCATCAGACCTTGTGTAGAGTCGGTGCCGGAACCTGAGGATTCCTCTCCAGTGCTGACATGGATCTTGGCGTACTTCTGGAGTCTCCCCAGGGGAGTCAGTCCTCGTCTCGAGTGGGGCATGCACGTGCGCTTTCCTCCGAGCTGTAGCAGCAGTGTCACGCTTCCCTTCGCGTGGATCAAGGGATCTGTGGCTTTCCCTCGAGGCTTTCCCACAGGGCTGTCCCACGTGCCACCGTGGTGTGAGTCGATCCTCGGCTTGAAAGTCGAGGCAGTGCAGGGAAAACAGTTTTCCCTGGAATGGACTGAGACATCTGGGGGACTCTGGGAATGGTGGCACGACCCTGGAGTTCCTCTCGCCTTTCCTGGGAGAGCGCCTCCTCTTGAGATGCGACAGGAACGCCGGAATTCTTTCCCGACCACGCAGGGAAAGGATCCCTCCTCTC
>NW_017192602.1:0-10201 GCF_001704415.2 Capra hircus
GCACCTGCCTCGACTTTCAATCAACGGACTCGACTGCTCACACAGGGCCACGGTATGTGGCCGCGGACAGCCCTGTGGAAAGCCTCGTGGGAAAGCCTCATGGGAAAGCTCGAGGAAAGCCCCTGATCCTTGATCCACGCCGAAGGAAGCGTGACACTGCTGCTACAGCTCGCGGAGGAAAGCGCACTTGCATGCCCCACTCGAGACGACGAGGACTGACTCCCCTGGGGAGACTCCAGAAGTACCCCAAGATCCATGTCAGCACTGGAGAGGAATCCTCAGGTTCCGGCACCGATTCCACACAAGGTCTTAGGCCCCGGCTTCGACGGAGAGGAATCCCGAGAGGCCCCCGAGCATCTCGCATGGGACTGGCCTTTCCTGAGGCCACCAGAGCGGGTCCCTGAGGTCCCAGTCGTAAGTCGAGAGCACCTGCCGCAACTCGAGAAAATCCAGGAGGTTCTCCCCTCCAGGCGAGATGAGGCCCATTTCCGCTGAGGCGTCTGGAGGCTAATCGCATCTAACATCTGGAACTTCCAAAGGGTCTTTCACTCCTTTACTGGCAACTCAAGAAGTTCCTCGGACAAATCGGTCTCGCACTCGAGAGGAAGCACGAGATTCCCGCCCACATCCAGCAGAGACCCGTTTCCGCCTCCTAGCCTCGAGAGTAGGGATCCTTTCCCTGCGTGGTCGGGAAAGAATTCCCGGCGTTCCCTTCGCATCTCAAGAGGAGGCGCTCTCCACAGGAATGTTGAGAGGAACTCCAGGGTTGTGCCACCATTCCCAGAGTCCCCCAGATGTCTCAGTCCATTCCAGGGAAAACCTGTTTTCCCTGCACTGTCCCGACTTTCTAGCCGGGGTTGGACTCACACCACGGTGGCACGTGGGACAGCACTGTGGGAAAAGCCTCGTGGGAAAGCCTTGATGGAAAGCCACAGAATCCCTTGATCCACACGAAGGGAAGCGCGACACTGCTGCTACAGCTCGGTAGGAAAGTGCACGTGCATGCCCCACTCGAGACGAGGACTGACTCCCCTGGGGAGACTCCAGAAGTACCCCAAGATCCATGTCAGCACTGGAGAGGAATCCTCAGGTTCCGGCACCGACTCCACACAAGATCTTAGGCCCCTGCATCGACGGGAGAGGAATCCCGAGAGGGCCTCGAGCAACTCGCATGGGGACTGGCCTTTCCTGACGCCACCACAGCGGGTCCCTGAGGTTCCCGTCGTAAGTCGAGAGCACCTGCCGCAACTCGAGAAAATCCAGGAGGTTCTGCCCTCCAGCGAGATGAGGCCCATTTCCGCTGAGGCGTCCTGAGGCTAATCACACCTAAACTCTGGAACTTCCAAAGGGTCCTTCACACCCTTACTGCAACTCAAGAAGTTCCTCGAACAAACCGGTCTCCACTCGAGAGGAAGCACGAGAGTCCCGCCCACATCCAGCAGGAGACCCGTTTCCGCCTCCTAGCTCGAGAGGAGGGATCCTTTCCCTGCCTGGTCGGGAAAAAATTCCCGGCGTTCCGCTCGCATCTCAAGAGGAGGCGCTCTCCACAGGAAAGTCGAGACGAACTCCAGTGTCATGTCAATATTCCCAGAGTCCTGCAGAAGTCTCAGTCCATTCCAGGGAAACTGTTTTCCCTGCACTGCCTCGACTTTCAAGTCGAGGATCGACTCACACCACAGGTGGCACGTGGGACAGCCCTGTGGGAAAGCCTCGTGGGAAAACCTCGTGGGAAAGCCTCGAGGGAAAGCCCCAGATCCCTTGATCCACGCAAGGGAAGCGCTGACACTGCTGTTACAGCTCGGGAGGAAAGCGCACCTGCATGCCCCCACTCGAGACGAGGACTGACTCCCCTGGGGAGACTCCAGAAGTACCCCAAGATCCATGTCAGCACTGGAGAGGAATCCTCAGGTTCCGGCACCGATTCCACACAAGGTCTTAGGCCCCGGCTTCGACGGAGAGGAATCCCGAGAGGCCCCCGAGCATCTCGCATGGGGACTGGGCCTTTCCTGAGGCCACCAGAGCGGGTCCCTGAGGTCCCAGTCGTAAGTCGAGAGCACCTGCCGCAACTCGAGAAAAATCCAGGAGGTTCTCCCCTCCAGGCGAGATGAGGCCCATTTCCGCTGAGGCGTCTGGAGGCTAATCACATCTAACATCTGGAACTTCCAAAGGGTCATTCACTCCTTTACTGCAACTCAAGAAGTTCCTCGACAAAACCGGTCTCCACTCGAGAGGAAGCACGAGATTCCCGCCCACATCCAGCAGAGACCCGTTTCCGCCTACCTAGCTCGAGAGTAGGGATCCTTTCCCTGCGTGGTCGGGAAAGAATTCCCGGCGTTCCTTCGCATCTCAAGAGGAGGCGCTCTCCACAGGAATGTTGAGAGGAACTCCAGGGTTGTGCCACCATTCCCAGAGTCCCCCACATGTCTCAGTCCATTCCAGGGAAACCTGTTTTCCCTGCACTGTCTCGACTTTCTAGCCAGGATTGGACTCACACCACAGGTGGCACGTGGGACAGCACTGTGGGAAAGGGAAAGCCTCGTGGGAAAGCCTTGATGGGAAAGCCACAGATCCCTTGATCCACACGAAGGGAAGCGCGACACTGCTGCTACAGCTCGGTAGGAAAGTGCACGTGCATGCCCCACTCGAGACGAGGACTGACTCCCCTGGGGAGACTCCAGAAGTACCCCAAGATCCATGTCAGCACTGGAGAGGAATCCTCAGGTTCCGGCACCGACTCCACACAAGATCTTAGGCCCCTGCATCGACGGGAGAGGAATCCCGAGAGGCCTCGAGCAACTCGCATGGGGACTGGCCTTTCCTGACGCCACCAGCAGCGGGTCCCTGAGTGTCCCGTCGTAAGTCGAGAGCACCTGCCGCAACTCGAGAAAATCCAGGAGGTTCTGCCCCTCCAGGCGAGATGAGGCCCATTTCCGCTGAGGCGTCTCTGAGGCTAATCACACCTAAACTCTGGAACTTCCAAAGGGTCCTTCACACCCTTGACTGCAACTCAAGAAGTTCCTCCGACATACCCGATCTCCACTCGAGAGGAAGCACGAGAGTCCCGCCCACATCCAGAGGAGACCCGTTTCCGCCTCCTAGCTCGAGAGGAGGGATCCTTTCCCTGCCGTGGTCGGAAAGAATTCCCGGCGTTCCCGTCGCATCTCAAGAGGAGGCGCTCTCCACAGGAAAGGCGAGAGGAACTCCAGGGTCAGTGTCCACATTCCCAGAGTCCCCCAGATGTCTCAGTCCATTCCAGGGAAACCTGTTTTCCCTGCACTGCCTCGACTTTCAAGCCGAGGATCGACTCACACCACGGTGGCACGTGGGACAGCCCTGTGGGAAAGCCTCGTGGGAAAGCCTCATGGGAAAGCCTCGAGGGAAAGCCCCAGATCCCTTGATCCACGCCGAAGGGAAGCGCTGACACTGCTGCTACAGCTCGGAGGAAAGCGCACGTGCATGCCCCCACTCGAGACGAGGACTGACTCCCCTGGGGAGACTCCAGAAGTACCCCAAGATCCATGTCAGCACTGGAGAGGAATCCTCAGGTTCCGGCACCGACTTCCACACAAGGTCTTAGGCCCGGCATTCGACGGGAGAGGAATCCCGAGAGGCCCCCGAGCAATCTCGCATGGGGACTGGCCTTTCCTGAGGCCACCAGAGCGGGTCCCTGAGGTCCCAGTCGTAAGTCGAGAGCACCTGCCGCAACTCGAGAAAATCCAGGAGGTTCTCCCCTCCAGGCGAGATGAGGCCCATTTCCGCTGAGGCGTCTGGAGGCTAATCACATCTAACATCTGGAACTTCCAAAGGGTCCTTCACATCCCTTAGCTGCAACTCAAGAAGTTCCTCCGACAATACCCGTCTCCACTCGAGAGGAAGCACGAGATTCCCGCCCACATCCAGCAGAGACCCGTTTCCGCCTCCTAGCTCGAGAGGAGGGATCCTTTCCCTGCGTGGTCGGGAAAGAATTCCCGGCGTTCCCGTCGCATCTCAAGAGGAGGCGCTCTCCACAGGAAAGGCGAGAGGAACTCCAGGGTTCGTGCCACCATTCCCAGAGTCCCCCAGATGTCTCAGTCCATTCCAGGGAAACCTGTTTTCCCTGCACTGCCTCGACTTTCAAGCCGAGGATCGACTCACACCACGGTGGCACGTGGGACAGCCCTGTGGGAAAGCCTCGTGGGAAAGCCTCTGGAGTGGGAAAGCCACAGATCCCTTGATCCACGCGAAGGGAAGCGCGACACTGCTGCTACAGCTCGGTAGGAAAGGCACGTGCATGCCCCCACTCGAGACGAGGACTGACTCCCCTGGGGAGACTCCAGAAGTACCCCAAGATCCATGTCAGCACTGGAGAGGAATCCTCAGGTTCCGGCACTGACTCCACACAAGGTTTTAGGCCCCAGCATCGACGGGAGAGGAAACCCGAGAGGCCCCGAGCAACTCGCAATGGGGACTGGCCTTTCCTGAGGCCACCAGAGCGGGTCCCTGATGTCCCCGTCGTAAGTCGAGAGCACCTGCCGCAACTCGAGAAAATCCAGGAGGTTCTCCCCTCCAGTCGAGATGAGGCCCATTTCCACTGAGGACGTCTTGAGGCTAATCACACCTAAACTCTGGAACTTCCAAAGGGTCCTTCACACCCTTGCTGCAACTCAAGAAGTTCCCCGACATACCCGTCTCCACTCGAGAGGAAGCACGAGAGTCCCGCCCACATACCAGAGGAGCCCCGTTTCCTGCCTCTTAGCTCGAGAGGAGGTTTGATCCTTTCCCTGCGTGGTCGGGAAAGAATTCCGCGGCATTCCCGTCCCATCATCAAGGGAGGCGCTCTCCACAGGAAAAGACGAGAGGAACTCCAGAGTCGTGCCCCATTCCCAGAGTCCCCCAGATGTCTCAGTCCATTCCAGGGAAACCTGTTTTCCCTGCACTGCCTCGACTTTCAAGCCGAGGATCGACTCACACCACAGTGGCACGTGGGACAGCCCTGTGGGAAAGCCTCGTGGGAAAGCCTCTGGAAAGCCTCGAGGGAAAGCCACAGATCCATTGATCCACGCGAAGGGAAGCGTGACACTGCTGCTACAGCTCGGGAGGAAAGCGCACGTGCATGCCCCCACTCGAGTAGAGGACTGACTGCCCTGGGGAGACTCCAGAAGTACCCCAAGATCCATGTCAGCACTGGAGAGGAATCCTCAGGTTCCGGCACCGACTCCACACAAGATCTTAGGCCCCTGGCATCGACGGGAGAGGAATCCCGAGAGGCCCCGAGCAATCTCGCATGGGGACTGGCCTTTCCTGAGGCCACCAGAGCGGGTCCCTGAGGTCCCAGTCGTAAGTCGAGAGCACCTGCCGCAACTCGAGAAAATCCAGGAGGTTCTCCCCTCCAGGCGAGATGAGGCCCATTTCTGCTGAGGCGTCTCGAGGCTAATCACATCTAACATCTGGAACTTCCAAAGGGTCCTTCACACCCTTGCTGCAACTCAAGAAGTTCCCCGACATACCCGTCTCCACTCGATGAGGAAGCACGAGAGTTCCCGCCCATATCCAGAGGAGCCCCGTTTCCACCTCCTAGACCGAGAGGAGGGATCCTTTCCCTGCGTGGTCGGGAAAGAATTCCCGGCATTACCGTCGTATCTCAAGAAGAGGCGCTCTGCACAGGAAAGGCCAAGAGAAACTCCAGGGTCGTGCCACCATTCCCAGAGTCCCCCAGATGTCTCAGTCCATTCCAGGGAAACCTGTTTTCCCTGCACTGCCTCGACTTTCAAGCCGAGGATCGACTCACAAAACGGTGGCACGTGGGACAGCTCTGTGGGAAAGCCTCGTGGGAAAGCATCGAGGGAAAGACACAGATCCCTTGATCCACGCGAAGAGAAGCATGACACTGCTGCTACAGATCGGGAGGAAATCGCACGTGCATGGCCCCACTCGAGATGAGGACTGACTCCCCTGGGGAGACTCCAGAAGTACCCCAAGATCCATGTCAGCACTGGAGAGGAATGCTCAGGTTCCGGCACGGACTCCACACAAGGTCTAGACCCCGGAATCTACGGGAGAGGAATCCCGAGAGGCCCCAGAGCAATTCCCATGGGGACTGGCCTTTCCTGAGGGCACCAGGGTGGGTCCCTGAGGTCCCCATCGTAAGTCCAGAGCACCTGCCGCAACTCGAGAAAATCCAGGAGGTTCCCCAATCCAGGCGAGATGAGGCCCATTTCCGCTGAGGCAACAAGGGGTAATCACACTTAAACTCTGGAACTTCCAAAGGGTCCTTCACACCCTTGCTGCAACTCAAGAAGTTCCCTGACATACCCGTCTCTACTCAAGAGGATCCCAAGGGTCCCGCCCATATCCAGAGTGGCCCCGTTTCCGCCTGCTAGCTCGAGAGGAGGGATCCTTTCCCTGCGTGGTCGGGAAAGTATTCCTAGCGTTCCCGTCTCATCTCAAGCGTAGGCGCTCTCCACAGGAAAGGCGAGAGGAACTCCAGTATCACGCCCCATTCCCAGAGTCCCCTGGATGTCTCAGTCCATTCCAGGGAAAACCTTTTTTCCCTGCACTGCCTCGACTTTCAAGCTGAGGATCGACTCACACCACGGTGGCATGTGGGACAGCCCTGTGGGAAAGCCTCGTGGGAAAGTCTCCTGAGAAAGCCTCGAGGGAAAGCCACAGATCCCATGATCCACGCGAAGGGAAGCGTGACACTGCTGCTACAGCTCGGGAGGAAAACCCACGTGCATATCCCCGCTCGCGAAGAGGAATGACTCCCCTGGGAGACTCCAGAGGAACCCAAGATCCACCTCAGCACTGGAGAGGAATCCTCAGGATCCGGCACAGACTCCACACAAGGTCCCAGGGCCCGGCATCGACGGGAGAGGAATCCCGAGAGGCCCCCGTGCAACTGCATGGGGACTGGCCTTTCCTGAGGCCACCAGAGCGGGTCCCTGAGGTCCCAGTCGTAAGTCGAGAGCACCTGCCGCAACTCGAGAAAATCCAGGAGGTTCTCCCCTCCAGGCGAGATGAGGCCCATTTCTGCTGAGGCGTCTCGAGGCTAATCACACCTAACCTCTCGAACTTCCGAAGGGTCCTTCACACCCTTGCTGCAACTCAAGAAGTTCCCCGACATACCCGTCTCCACTCGAGAGGAAGCACGAGAGTCCCGCCCAAATCCAGAGCAGCCCCGTTTCCGCCTCATACCTCGAGCGGAGGGATCCTTTCCCTGCGTGGTCGGGAAAGAATTCCCGGCGTTCCCGTCGCATCTCAAGAGGAGGCGCTCTCCACTGGATAGGCGAGAGGAACTCCAGGGTCTTGCCACCATTCCCAGAGTCCCCCAGATGTCTCAGTCCATTCCAGAGAAACCTGTTTTCCCTGCATTGCGTCGACTTTCAAGCGAGGATCGACTCACACCACGGTGGCACGTGGGACAGCCCTGTGGAAAGCCTCGTGGAAAAGCCTCTTGGGAAAGCGTCGAGGGAAAGCCACAGATCCGTTGATCCACGCGAAGGGAAGCGTGACACTGCTGCTACAGCTCGGGAGGAAAGCGCACGTGCATGCCCCCACTCGAGTAGAGGACTGACTGCCCTGGGGAGACTCCAGAAGTACCCCAAGATCTATGTCAGCACTGGAGAGGAATCCTCAGGTTACAGCACCGACTCCACACAAGACCTTAGTCTCCGACATCAAGGGGAGAGGAATCCCGAGAGGCCCCTGAGCTACTCACATGGGGACTGGCCTTTCCTGAGGCCAGCAGAACGGGTCCCTGAGGTCCCCGTCGTAAGTCGAGAGCACCTGCCGCAACTCGAGAAAATCCAGGGGTTCTCCCCTCCAGGCGAGATGAGGCCCATTTCCACTGAGGCGTCTCGAGGCTAATTACACCTAACCTCTGGAACTTCCAAAGGGTCCTTCACACCCTTGCCGCAACTCAGGAAGTTCCCCGACATACCCGTCTCCACTCGAGAGTAAGCACGAGATTCCCGCCCACATCCAGCAGAGACCCGTTTCCGCCTCCTAGCTCGAGAGGAGGGATCCTTTCCCTGCGTGGTCGGGAAAGAATTCCCGGCGTTCCCGTCACATCTCACGAGGAGGCGCTCTCTACAGGAATGGCGAGAGGAACTCCAGGGTCGTGCCACCATTCCCAGAGTCCCCCAGATGTCTCAGTCCATTCCAGGAAACCTGTTTTCCCTGCACTGTCTCGACTTTCTAGCCGAGAATGGACTCACACCACGGTGGCACGTGGGACATCCCTGTGGGAAAACCTCGTGGGAAAGCCTCGTGGGAAAGCCTCGAGGGAAAGCCACAGATCCCTTGATCCAGGCGAAGGATGCGTGACACTGCTGCTACAGCTCGGGAGGAAAGCGCACGTGCATGCCCCCACTCGAGACGAGGACTGACTCCCCTGGGGAGACTCCAGAAGTACCCCAAGAAGCATGTCAGCACTGAAGAGGAATCCTCAGATTCCGGCACCGAAGCCACACAAGGTCTTAGGCCCCGGCATCGACGGGAGAGGAAACCCGAGAGGCACCCGCTGCAACTCGCATGGGGACTGGCCTTTTCTGAGGCCACCAGAGCGGGTCCCTGAGGTCCCCGTCGTAAGTCGAGAGCACCTGTCGCAACTCGAGAAAATCCAGGAGGTTCTCCCCTCCAGGCGAGATGAGGCCCATTTCCACTGAGACGTCTCGAGGCTAATCAAACCTAACCTATGGAACTTCCAAAGGGTCCTTCACACCCTTGCTGCAACTCAAGAAGTTCCCCGACATACCCGTCTCCACTCGAGAGGAAGCAGGAAAGTCCCGCCCACATCCAGAGGAGCCACGTTTCCTCCTCATTGCTCGAGAGGTTGATCCTTTCCCTGCGTGGTCGGGAAAGAATTCGCGGCATTCCCGTCCCACATCAAGAGGAGGCGCTCTCCAGAGGAAAAACGAGAGAACTCCAGAGTCGTGCCCCCATTCCCAGAGTCCCCCAGATGTCTCAGTCCATTCCAGGGAAACCTGTATTCCCTGCACTGCCTCGACTTTCAAGCCGAGGATCGACTCACACCACAGTGGCACGTGGGACAGCCCTGTGGGAAAGCCTCGTGGGAAAGCCTCTTGCGAAAGCCTCGAGGGAAAGCCACAGATCAGTTGATACCACGCGAAGGAAGCGTGACACTGCTGCTACAGCTCGGGAGGAAAGCGCACGTGTATGCCCCCACTCGAGTAGAGGACTGACTGCCCTGGGAGACTCCAGAAGTACCCCAAGATCCATGTCAGCACTGGAGAGGAATCCTCAGGTTCCGGCACGCGACTCCACACAAGATCTTAGGCCCTGGCATCGACGGGAGAGGAATCCTGAGAGGCCCGAGCAACTTCGCATGGGGACTGGCCTTTCCTGAGGCCACCAGAGCGGGTCCCTGAGGTCCCCGTCGTAAGTGAGAGCACCTGCCGCAACTCGAGAAAATCCAGGAGGTTCTCCCCTCCAGGCGAGATGAGGCCCATTTCTGCTGAGGCGTCTCGAGGCTAATCACATCTAACATCTGGAACTTCCAAAGGGTCCTTCACACCCTTGCTGCAACTCAAGAAGTTCCCCGACATACCCGTCTCACTCGATAGGAAGCACGAGAGTCCGCCCGTATCCAGAGAGCCCCTTTCCACCTCCTAGACGAGAGGAGGATCCTTTCCCTGCCGTGGTCGGAAAGAATTCCCGGCTTACCGTCGTATCTCAAGAAGAGGCGCTCTGCACAGGAAAGCGCAAAGAAACTCCAGGGTCGTGCCACCATTCCAGAGTCCCCCAGATGTCTCAGTCCATTCCAGGGAAACCTGTTTTCCCTGCACTGCCTCGACTTTCAAGCGCAGGATCGACTCACAAAACGGTGGCACGTGGGACAGCTCTGTGGGAAAGCCTCGGGGAAAGCATCGAGGAAAGACACAGATCCCTTGATCCACGCGAAGAGAAGCATGACACTGCTGCTACAGATCGGGAGGAAATCGCACGTGCATGGCCCCACTCGAGATGAGGACTGACTCCCCTGGGGAGACTCCAGAAGTACCCCAAGATCCATGTCAGCACTGGAGAGGAATGCTCAGGTTCCGGCACGGACTCCACACAAGGTCTAGACCCCGGAATCTACGGAGAGGAATCCCGAGAGGCCCCAGAGCAATTCCCATGGCGACTGGCCTTTCCTGAGGCACCAGGGTGGTCCCTGAGTCCCCATCGTAAGTCCAGAGCACCTGCCGCAACTCGAGAAAAT
>NW_017192603.1:0-10200 GCF_001704415.2 Capra hircus
TCTTGGGTTTCCTCTCCCGTCGATGCTGGGCCTAAAACCTTGTGTGTAGTCAGTGCCAGAACCTGAGATTCCTCTCCAGTGCTGACATGGATCTTGGGGTACTTCTGGAGTCTCCCAGGGGAGTCAGTCCTCGTCTCGAGTGGGGGCATGCACGTGTGCTTTCCTCCGAGCTGTAGCAAGCAGTGTCACGCTTCCTTCGCGTGGATCAAGGGATCAGGGGCCCTCGAAGGCTTTTCCCACGAGACTTTCCCACGAGGCTTTTCCCACAGGGCTGTCCACGTGCACGGTGGTGTGAGTCGATCCTCGGCTTGAAAGTCGAGGCAGTGCAGGGAAAACAGGTTTCCCTGGAATGGACTGAGACATCTGGGGGACTCTGGGAATGTGGCACGACGCTGGAGTTCCTCTCGCCTTTCCTGTGGAGAGCGCCTCCACTTGAGATGCGACGGGAACGCCGGAATTCTTTCCCGACCACGCAGGGAAAGGATCCCTCCTCTCGAGCTAGGAGGCGGAAACGGGGCTCCTCTGGATGTGGGCGGACTCTTATGCTTCTCTCGAGTGGAGTCGGGTATGTCGGGGAACTTCTTGAGTTGCAGCAAGGGTGTGAAGGACCCTTTGGAAGTTCCAGAGTTTAGGTGTGATTAGACTCGAGACGCTCAGCGGAAATGGCCTCATCTCGCCTGGACGGGAGAACCTCCTGGATTTTCTCGAGTTGCGGCAGGTGCTCTCGACTTACGACGGGACCTCAGGGACCGCTCTGGTGGCCAGGAAAGGCCAGTCCCCTTGCGAGTTGCTCGGGGGCTCTCGGGGGCCTCTTGGGTTTCCTCTCCGTCGATGCTGGGGCCTAAACCTTGTGTGGAGTCAGTGCCGGAACCTGAGGATTCCTCTCCAGTGCTGACATGGATCTTGGGGTACTTCTGGAGTCTCCCAGGGGAGTCAGTCCTCGTCTCGAGAGGGGCATGCACGTGCGCTTTCCTCCCGAGCTGTAGCAGCAGTGTCACGCTTCCCTTCGCGTGGATCAAGGGATCAGGGGCTTTCCCTCGAGGCTTTCCATGAGGCTTTCCCACGAGGCTTTCCCACAGGGCTGTCCCGTGCCACCGTGGTGTGAGTCGATCCTCGGCTTGAAAGTCGAGGCAGTGCAGGGAAAACAGGTTTCCTGGAATGGACTGACACATCTGGGGGACTCTGGGAATGTGGCACGACCGTGGAGTCCTCTCGCCTTTCCTGTGGAGAGCGCCTCCACTTGAGATGCGACGGGAACGCCGGAATTCTTTCCCGACCACGCAGGGAAAGGATCCCTCCTCTCGAGCTAGCAGGCGGAAACGGGGCTCCTCTGGATGTGGTCGGGACTCTCGTGCTTCCTCTCGAGTGGAGTCGGGTATGTCGGGGAACTTCTTGAGTTGCAGCAAGAGTGTGAAGGACCCTTTGGAAGTTCCAGAGTTTAGGTGTGATTAGCCTCGAGACGCCTCAGCAGAAATGGGCCTCATCTCGCCTGGAGGGGAACCTCCTGGATTTTATCCAGTTGCCGCAGGTGCTCTCGACTTACGATGGGGACCTCAGGGACCCCTCTGGTGGCCTCAGGAAAGGCCAGTCCCCATGCGAGTTGCTCGGTGCCTCTCGGGGGCCTCTCGGGTTTCCTCTCCCGTCGATGCTGGGGCCTAAGACCTTTTGTGGAGTCGGTGCCGGAACCTGAGGTTTCCTCTCCAGTGCTGACATGGATCTTGGGGTACTTCTGGAGTCTCCCAGGGGAGTCAGTCCTCGTCTCGAGAGGGGGCATGCACGTACGCTTTCCTCCCGAGCTGCAGCAGTACTGTCACGCTTCCCTTCGCGTGGATCAAGGGATCTGTGGCTTTCCCTCGAGGCTTTCCCACGAGGCTTTCCCACAGGGCTGTCCCAATGCCACCGTGGTGTGAGTCGATCCTCGCTTGAACGTCCAGGCAGTGCAGGGAAAACAGGTTTCCTAGGAATGGACTGATACATCTGGGGGACTCTGGGAATGGTGGCACGACCCTTGATTCCCTCTCGCCTTTCCTGTGGAGAGCGCCTCCTCTTGAGATGCGACGGGAACGCCGGGATTCGTTCCCGACCACGCAGGGAAGTATCACTCCACTCGATCTAGGAGCCCGAAACGGGCTCCTTTGGATGTGTGCGGAACTCTCGTGCTTCCACTCAATTGGAGACGGGTATGTCGGGGAACTTCTTGAGTTGCAGAAAGGGTGTGAAGGACCCTTTGGAAGTTCCAGAGTTTAGGTGTGATTTGCCTCGAAACGCCTCAGCGGAAACGGGCCTCATCTCGCCTGGAGGGGAGAACCTCCTGGATTTTCTCGAGTTGTCGGCAGGTGCTCTCGACTTACGACGGGGACCAGGACCCGCTCTGCTGGCCTCAGGAAAGGCCATCCCCATGCGAGTTGCTCGGGGTCCTCTAGGGATTCCTCTCCCGTCGATGCCGGGCCTAAGACCTTGTGTGGAGTCGGTGCCCGGAACCTGAGGATTCCTCTCCATTGCTGACATGGATCTTGGGGTACTTCTGGAGTCTCCCAAGGGGAGTCAGTCCTCGTCTCGAGTGGGGGCATGCATGTAGCGCTTTCCTCCCGAGCTGTAGCAGCAATGTCACACTTCTATTCGCGTGGATCAAGGGATCTGGGCTTTCCCTCGAGGCTTTCCCATGAGGCTTTCCCACGAGGCTTTCCCACAGGCTGTCCCACGTGCCACCGTGGTGTGAGTCGATCCTCGGCTTGAAATTCGAGGCAGTGCAGGGAAAACAGGTTTCCCTGGAATGCACGGAGACATCTGAGGGACTCTGGGAATAGTGGCACGACCCTGGAGTTTCCTCTCGCCTTTCCTGTGGAGAGCGCCTCCTCTTGAGATGCGACGGGAACGCCGGGAATTCTTTCCGGAGCACGCAGGGAAAGGATCCCTCCTCTCGAGCTAGGAGGCGGAAATTGGGCTACTGTGGATGTGGGTGGGGCTCTCGTGCTTCCTCTCGAGTGAAGTCGGATATGTCAGGAAACTTCTTGAGTTGCAGCAAAGGGTGTGAAGGACCCTTTGGAAGTTCCAGAGGTTAGGTGTGATTAGCCTCGAGATGCCTCAGCGGAAATGGGCCTCATCTCGCCTGGAGGGGAGAACCTCCTGGATTTTCTCAAGTTGCGGCAGGTGCTCTCGACTTACGACGGGGACATCAGGGACCCGCTCTTGTGGCCTCAGGAAAGGCCAGTCCCCATGCGAGTAGCACGCGGGCCCTCTCGGGATTCCTCTCCCGTCGGATGCCGGGGCCCTAAGATCTTTTGTGGAGTAAGGTGCAGAAACCTGAGGATTCCTCTCCAGTGCTGACATGGATCTTGGGGTAATTCTGGAGTCTCCCCAGTGGAGTCAGCCCTCGTCTCGAGTGGGGGAATGCACGTGCACTTTCCTCACGAGCTGTAGCAGCAGTGTGCGGCTCTTCCATTCGCGTGGATATAGGGATCTGTGGCTTTCCCTCGAGGCTTTCCCACGAGGCTTTCCCACGAGGCTTTCCCACGATGCTTTCCCACACGGCTGTCCCGCGTGCCACCGTGGTGTGAGTCGATCCTCGGCTTGAAAGTCAACGCAGTGCAGGGAAAACTGGTTTCCCTGGAATGGAGCTGAGACATCTGGGGACTCAGGGAATGGTGGCACGACCCTGGAGTTCCTCTCGCCTTTCCTGTGGAGAGCGCCTCCTCTTGAGATGCGACGGGGAACGCCGGGAATTCTTTCCCGACCACGCAGGGAAAGGATCCCATCCTCTCGAGTTAGCAGGCGGAAACGGGGCCACTCTGGATATGGGCGGGACTCTCGGATTCCTCTTGAGTGGAGACGGGTATGTCGGGGAACTTCTTGAGTTGCAGCAAGGGTGTGAAGGACCCTTTGGAAGTTCAAGAGTTAAAGCGTGATTACCTCCTAGTTGCCTCAACGGAATGGGCCTCATCTCGCCTGGAGGGAGAATCTCCTGGATTTTCTCGAGTTGCGGCAGGTGCTCTCGACTTTACGATGGGGGACTTCAGTGGACCCGCTTCTGGTTGCCTCATGAAAGGCCAGTCCCCCATGGGAGTTACTCGGGGGGGCCTCTCGGGATTCCTCTCCCGTCGATGCCAGGGCCTAAGACCTTGTGTGGAGTCGGTGACCGGAATCCTGAGGATTCCTCTCCAGTGCTGACATGGATCTTGGGGTACTTCTGGAGTCTCCCCAGGGGAGTCATTCCTTGTCTCGATTGGGGGCATGCACGTGCGCTTTCCTCCCCAGCTGTTGCAGCAGTGTCCACGATTCCCTTCAAGTGGATCAAGGGATAATTGGCTTTCCCTCGAGGCTTTCCCACAGGCTGTCCCACAGGGCTGTCCCACGTGCCACCGTGGTGTGAGTCGATCCTCGGCTTGAAAGTCGATGCAGTGCAGGGAAAACAGGTTTCCCTGAAATGTACTGAGACATCTGGGGGACTCTGGGAATGGTGGCACGACCCTGGAATTCCTCTCGCCTTTCCTGTGGAGAGCGCCTCCTCTTGAGTGGCGACGGGAACGCCGGGAATTCTTTCCCGAGCACGCAGGGAAAGGATCCCTCCTCTCGAGCTAGGAGGCGGAATCTGGGCTCCTCTGGATGTGGTCGGGACTCTCGTGCTTCCTCTCGAGTGGAGCGGGTATATCGGGGAACTTCTTGAGTTGCAGCAAGGGTGTGAAGGACCCTTTGGAAGTTCCAGAGGTCTGGTGTGATTAGCCTCAGGACGCCTCAGCGGAAATGGGCCTCATCTCGCCTGGAAGGTAGAACCTCCTGGATTTTCTCGAGTTGTGGCAGGTGCTCTAGACTTATGACGGGGACCTCAGGGACGCGCTCTGGTGGCCTCGGGAACGGCCATTTCCTTGCGAGTTACTCGGGGGCCACTCGGGATTCCTCTCCCGTCGATGCCAGGGCCTAAGACCTTGTGTGGAGTCGGTGCCAGAACCTGAGGATTCCTCTCCAGTGCTGACATGGATCTTGGGGTATTCTGGAGTCTCCCCAGGGGGAGTCAGTCCTCGTCTCGAGTGGGGGCATGCAAGTGCACTTTCCTCCCGAGCTTTAGCAGCAGTGTAACGCATCCCTTCGCGTGGAAAAAGGGATCTGTTGGCATTCCCTCGAGGCTTTCCCACGAGGCTTTCACACGAGGCTTTCCCACAGGGCTGTCCCACGTGCCACCGTTGTGTGAGTCGATCCTCGGCTTGAAAGTCGAGGCAGTACAGGGAAAACAGGTTTCCCTGGAATGGACTGAGACATCTGGGGGACTCTGGAATGGTGGCACGACCCTGGGAGTTCCTCTCGCTTTTCCCTTTGGAGAGCGCCTCCTCTTGAGATGCGACGGGAACGCGGGAAATCTTTCCCGACCACGCAGGGAAAGGATCCCTCCTGTCGACCTAGGGAGTCGGAAACGGGCCTCCCTCTGGATGTGGGCGGGACTCTCGTGCTTCCTCTCGAGTGGAGATGGGTATATCGGGGAACTTCTTGAGTTGCAGCTAGGGTGTGAAGGACCTTTGGAAGTTCCAGAGTTTAGGTGTGATTAGCCTCTAGTTGCCTCAGCGGAAATAGGCCTCATCGCGCCTGAGGGGAGAACCTCCTGGATTTTCTCGAGTTGCGGCAGGTGCTCTCGACTTACGATGGGGACTTCAGGGACCGCTCTCGTGGCCTCAGGAAAGGCCAGTCACCATGCGAGTTGCTCGAGGGCCTCTCGGGATTCCTCTCCCGTCGATGCTGGGCCTAAGACCTTCTGTGGACTCAGTGCCGGAACCTGAGGATTCCTCTCCAGTGCAGACATGGATCTTTGGGAACTTCTGGATTCTCCCAGGGCAGTCAGTCCTCGTCTCGAGTGGGGGCATGCACGTGCGCTTTCCTCCCGAGCTGTAGCAGTAGTGTCGTGCTTCCCTTCGCGTGGATCAAGGGATCTGTGTCTTTCCCTCGAGGCTTTCCCATGAGGCTTTCCCACAAGGCTCTCCACGTGCACCGTGGTGTGAGTCGATCCTCCGCTTGAACATCGAGACAGTGCAGGGAAAACAGGTTTCCCTGGAATGGACTGAGACATCGGGGGACTCTGGAATGGTGGCACGACCCTGGAGTTCCTCTCACCTTTCCTGTGGAGATCGCCTCCTCTTGAGATGCAACGGGAACGCCGGGAATTCTTTCCCGACCACGCTGGGAAAGGATCCTCCTCCTCGAGCTAGGAGGCGGAAACGGGGCTCCTCTGGATGTGAGAGGGACTCTCGTGCTTCCTCTCGAGTGGAGACGGGTATGTCAGGGAAACTTCTTGACTTGCAGCAAGAGTGTGAAGGACCCTTTGGAAGTTCCAGATGTAAGATGTGATTAGCCTCGAGACGCCTCAGCGGAAATGGGCCTCATCTCGCCTGCAGGGGAGAACCTCCTGGATTTTCTCGAGTTGCGACAGGTGCTCTCGACTTATGATGGGGACCTTAGGGACCCGGTCTGGTGGCCTCAGGAAAGGCCAGTCCCCATGCGAGTTGCTCTGGGGCCTCTCGGGATTCCTCTACCGTAGATGCCGGGCCTAAGACCTTGTGTGGAGTCGGTGCCGGAACCTGAGGATTCCTCTCCAGTGCTGACATGGATCTTGGGGTACTTCTGGAGTCTCCCCAGGGCAGTCAGTCCTCTCTCGAGTGGGGCCATGCACGTGCGCTTTCCTCCCGAGCTGTAGCAGCAGTGTCACGCTTCCCTTCGCGTGAGATCAAGGGATCTGTGGCTTTCCCTCGAGGCTTTCCCAGAGGCTTTCCCAGGGCTTCCCACGTGTCCCACGTGCCACGTGGTGTGAGTCGATCCTCGCTTGAAAGTCAGGCAGTGCAGGGAAACAGGTTTCCCTGGAATGGACTGAGACATCAGGGTACTCTGGCAATGGTGGCACGACCCTGGAGTTCCTCTCGCCTTTCCTGTGGAGCGCGCCTCCTCTTGAGATGTGACGGAAACGCCGGGAATTCTATCCCGATCACGCAGGGAAAGGATCCCTCCTCTCGAGTAAGAGGCGGAAACGGGGCCCTCTGGATGTGGGCAGGACACTCGTGCTTCCTCTCGAGTGGAGACGGGTATGTCGGGAACTTCTTGAGTTGCAGTAAGGGTGTGAAGAACCCTTTGGAATGTCCAGAGGTAAGGTGAGATTAGCCTGGGATACCTCAGCGGAAATGGGCCTCATTTTCGCCTGGAGGGGAGAACCTCCTGGATTTTCTCGAGTTGCGGCAGGTGCTCTCGACTTACGACGGGGGGACCTAAGGGACCCGCTGTGGTGCCCTCAGGAAAGGCCAGTCCCCATGCGAGTTGTTGGGGCCTCTCGGATTCCTCTCCCGTCGATGCAGGGGCCTAAGGCCTTGTGTGGAGTCGGTGCCGGAACCTGAGGATTCCTCTCCAGTGCTGACATGGAACTTGGGGTACTTCTGGAGTCTCCCCAGGGGTGTCAGTCCTCGTCTCGAGTGGGGCATGCACGTGCGCTTTCCTCCCGAGCTGTAGCAGCAGTGTCACGCTTCCCTTCGCGTAGATCAAGGGATTGTGGCTTTCCCTCGAGGCTTTCCCTTTCCCACGAGGCTTTCCCACAGGGCTTTCCCCACGTGCCACCGTGGTGTGAGTCGATCCTCGGCTTGAAAGTCAACGCAGTGCAGGGAAAAAAGTTTTGCCTGGAATGTACTGAGACATCTGGGGGACTCAGGGAATGGTGGCACGACCCTGGAGTTCCTCTCGCCTTTCCTGTGGAGAGCGCCTCCTCTTGAGATGCGACGGGAACGCCGGGAATTCTTTCCGACCACGCAGGGAAAGGATCCCTCCTCGAGTTAGCAGGCGGAAACGGGGCCACTCTGGATATGGGCGGGACTCTCGGATTCCTCTCGAGTGGAGACGGGTATGTCGGGGAACTTCTTGAGTTGCAGCAAGGGTGTGAAGGACCCTTTGGAAGTTCCAAGAGTTGCGTGATTACTCCTAGTTGCCTCAAGGAATGGGCCTCATCTCGCCTGGAGGGGAGAACCTCCTGGATTTTCTCGAGTTGCGGCAGGTGCTCTCGACTTACGATGGGGACTTCAGGGACGCTCTGGTTGCCTCATGAAAGGCCAGTCCCATGGGAGTTACTCGGGGGCCTCTCGGGATTCCTCTCCCGTCGATGCCAGGGCCTAAGACCTTGTGTGGAGTCGGTGACGGAACCTGAGGATTCCTCTCCAGTGCTGACATGGATCTTGGGGTACTTCTGGAGTCTCCCCAGGGGAGTCAGTCCTTGTCTCGAGTGGGCATGCACGTGCGCTTTCCTCCCAGCTGTTGCAGCAGTGTCACGATTCCCTTCAAGTGGATCAAGGGATCATTGGCTTTCCCTCGAGGCTTTCCCACAGGGCTGTCCCACAGGGCTGTCCACGTGCCACCGTGGTGTGAGTCGATCCTCGGCTTGAAAGTCGATGCAGTGCAGGGAAACAGGTTTCCCTGGAATGTACTGAGACATCTGGGGGACTCTGGGAATGGTGGCACGACCCTGGAATTCCTCTCGCCTTTCCTGTGGAGAGCGCCTCCTCTTGAGATGCGACGGGAATGCCGGGAATTCTTTCCCGAGCACGCAGGGAAAGGATCCCTCCTCTCGAGCTAGGAGGCGGAATCTGGGCTCCTCTGGATGTGGTCGGGACTCTCGTGCTTCCTCTCGAGTGGAGACGGGTATATCGGGGAACTTCTTGAGTTGCAGCAAGGGTGTGAAGGACCCTTTGGAAGTTCCAGAGGTCTGGTGTGATTAGCCTCAGGACGCCTCAGCGGAATGGGCCTCATCTCGCCTGGAAGGTAGAACCTCCTGGATTTTCTCGAGTTGTGGCAGGTGCTCTAGACTTATGACGGGGACCTCAGGGACGCGCTCTGGTGGCTCGGAACGGGCCATTTCCTTGCGAGTTACTCGGGGGGCCACTCGGGATTCCTCTCCGTCGATGCCAGGGCCTAAGACCTTGTGTGGAGTCGGTGCCAAAACCTGAGGATTCCTCTCAGTGCTGACATGGATCTTGGGGGTATTCTGGAGTCTCCCCAGGGGAGTCAGTCCTCGTCTCGAGTGGGGCATGCAAGTGCGCTTTCCTCCCGAGCTTTAGCAGCAGTGTAACGCATTCCCTTCGCGTGGAAAGGGATCTGTGGCTTCCCTCGAGGCTTTCCCCCAGGAGGCTTTCCCACAGGGCTGTCCCACGTGCCACCGTTGTGTGAGTCGATCCTCGGCTTGAAAGTCGAGGCAGTCAGGGAAAACAGGTTTCCCTGGAATGGACTGAGACATCTGGGGGACTCTGGGAATGGTGGGCACGACCCTGGAGTTCCTCTCGCTTTCCTTTGGAGAGCGCCTCCTCTTGAGATGCGACGGGAACGCGGGAAATCTTTCCCGACCACGCAGGGAAAGGATCCCTCCTGTCGACCTAGGAGTCGGAAACGGGCCTCCTCTGGATGTGGGCGGGGACTCTCGTGCTTCCTCTCGAGTGGAGATGGGTATATCGGGGTTCTTGAGTTGCAGCTAGGTGTGAAGGACCTTTGGAAGTTCCAGAGTTTAGGTGTGATTAGCCTCTAGTTGCCTCAGCGGAAATAGGCCTCATCGCGCCTGGAGGGGAGAACCTCCTGGATTTTCTCGAGTTGCGGCAGGTGCTCTCGACTTACGATGGGGACTTCAGGGACCCGCTCTCGGTGGCCTCAGGAAAGGCCAGTCACCATGCGAGTTGCTCGAGGGCCTCTCGGGATTCCTCTCCGTCGATGCTGGGGCCTAAGACTTCTGTGGACTCAGTGCCGGAACCTGAGGATTCCTCTCCAGTGCAGACATGGATCTTTGGGAACTTCTGGATTCTCCCCAGGGCAGTCAGTCCTCGTCTCGAGTGGGGGCATGCACGTGCGCTTTCCTCCCGAGCTGTAGCAGTAGTGTGTCGCTTCCCTTCGCGTGGATCAAGGGATCTGTGTCTTTCCCTCGAGGCTTTCGAGGCTTTCCCACAAGGCTCCCACGTGCCACGTGGTGTGAGTCGATCCTCGCTTGAACATCGAGACAGTGCAGGGAAAACAGGTTTCCTGGAATGGACTGAGACATCCGGGGACTCTGGGAATGGTGGCACGACCTGGAGTTCCTCTCACCTTTCCTGTGGAGATCGCTCTCTCTTGAGATGCAACGGGAAGCGGGGGAATTCTTTCCCCGACCACGCTGGGAAAGGATCCCTCCCGAGGAGCTCCGTTTCCTACCTCGGGTAGCATCGGAGA
>NW_017192604.1:0-10200 GCF_001704415.2 Capra hircus
GGATGCTTTTGAACTGTGGTGTTGGAGAAGATGCTTGTAGGTCGCTTAGACTACAAGGAGACGCAACCACTCCATCCTAAAGGAAATCAGGTCTGAATATACATTGGAAGGACTAATACTGAACCTGAAACTCAATACTTTGGCCATTTGATGTGAAGAGCTGACTCACTTGGAAGTTGCTTTGATTTGCCTGTGAGTGTGGGAGCCCTCCCTGGGCAAAGGGCCTCAGGGGTCATTGCCACTGAATCACGACCTCCAAGCAAGCGCATTCCAGCTGTGTGACATTCAGGAAGCAGGAGACTGGGAAAACTATCTTCCTTAGAGGAAGGAAAGTCATCCACAGAGAGTGTGTTTTCAGGGCCTCTCTTTGCAGCAAGTGTTTTTGCTTCTCAGACATCAGAGCTGCAGGCTTGCTCTGAGGGCCTCAATTGCAGAGTCAGGGGGCTGTGTGTCTCACTGCACTTTCCAAGCATTGCAGACACATTCCTAGGTTGGAGCAGTGCTTCCATGAGAAAGAAGCCTCGGGAGTGTGTCTGAGCGGGGCTGAGTGCCATGCTAGGGTCACCTAGTCGAGGGCACCTTGCACATCCAATGGGCCCCAGGCGAGTAGCTATGGACCGGCCCCTTCGGTTGAGATATCCCAAAGCAGGGAACAAAGCTAGCTCTGTCAGAAGGAGGAAAACAGCAATGGGATGGATTTTCAAGCAGTTGCTAAGTCACACCACGTTAGGGCTCCCCGGGAAAGAAATGCAAATTTTGGCCTCTAGGCCCAGTATCCAGATGTGTGCACAGGATATTTTCCCCACAGGATCCAAGAATGTTCCAGACAGACCTAAGCTCACTAGCTCTCTCCTGCAGAGGAAATGAAATATTGTTGCTGAACCACGAAAAGATGCTGGGATTCTTGGCTTATGGAGGAGAAGAATTCAATCCAGGGACCAAGACGAGGCTTGATTGCTCAGAGCTTTTGTGCAATAGAGTTTTATTAAAGGAGAAAGGAGATAGAGAAAGCTTCTGACAGAGACATCACAAGGGGCAGAAAGCGTACCCCCTTGCTAGTGTTGGTAATGGAGTTATATACTCTCCAATAAGTTATGACAACGAACAAAAGAATGTCTGGAGGTTGTAAAGACTCACTAGACCTACTCCCATAATTGACATTTTAAGATAACAGGATTAGCCAGAAGGTTTTTTCCAGAGACCGTCCTCAAGAAGGATGCATGATTGTTATATAATCCTAAGGAATGTAGAGGGGAAAACAGTTTGTCCTTCCTTCCTCCTTGAGAATTCTAGAGCCCTCTCTCCTTGGGGACCCTTGAACTTCTTAGAAACCTGCCTTGGCAATGACTCTCTCAGAAACATGATTGAACAGCCGTTTGGAGCTTCCTTTGACTTTCCCTGGGAGGGAGGGAGCCCTCCCTGAGCACAGGGCCTCAGGGGCCATGGCCAATGAAAAATAATCTCCCAGCAAGTGCTTTTCAGCCCTGTGTGGCTCTCAGCCCACAGGAGGCTGAGAAAACTCTCTTCCTTGGAGGAAGGAAAGGCAGCCCAAGAGTGTGTTTTCAGGCCTGTATCTTGCAGCAAGTGTTTGGCTTGTTAGACAGAAGACCTGCAGGCCTGTTCCAACAGACTCAATGCCAGAATCAGGGTCTTGTGTCTCCCTGCAGTTTCCTGGCCTTGCAAACACATTCCTAGGTGAGAGCAGTCCTGCCCATGGGGAAGCAGGCTGCGGGAGTGTGTCTGAGGGGGCCAGGTGTCATGCTGGGGTCACCTGGTCGAGGGCACCTTGCACCTCCAATGGACCCCAGGCAAGGAGTTGCAGGCCACCACCTTGCCTCTGAAATCCCAAAATGGGGAGCAAAGCTCGCTCTGTCAGAGGGAAGAAAACAGCAACAGGATGGATTTTCAAGCAGTTGCTAGGCTGTACTGCGTTAGGGCTCCAAGGAAGGAAAATGCGAATTTTAGCCCCTACGACTGGTATCCAGGTGGGCTCCCAGGATGATTTCCCCGCAGGATCCAAGAACGTTCCAGACAGACCTGGGCTCACTAGCTCCCTCCTGCAGAGGAAACATGATAGAACAGCTGTTTGGAGGTTGCTTTGACTTCCCCGGGAGGGTAGGATCCCTCCCTGTGTGCAGGGCCTCAGGGGCCATTGCCGCTGAGAAATGCCCTCGAAGCCAGACCTTTCCAGCCTTGTATGACTCAGCACGGAGGAGACTGGAAAAGCTATCTTCCTTGGAGGAAGGAAAGGCAGCCCCAGAGAGTGTGTTTTCACACCTGTATCTTGCAGCAAGTGTTTGGCGTCTCAGACGTCAGACCTCCAGGCCTGCTCCAATGGCCTCAGTTCCAGAGTCAGGGCCGTGTGTCTCCCTGCATTTTCTGAGCCTTGGGAACACGTTCCTAGGTCAGAACAGTCCTGCCCATGGGGAAGGAGGCTGCGGGAGTGTGTCTGAGGGGGTCGGGTGCCATGCTGGGGTCCAATAGACCCGGTACCTCCAATAGACCCCAGGACAACAGCGGTGGTGCTCCCCCTGGCTTCCGAAATGCCAAAGCGAGAAGCAAAGCTAGCTGTATCAGAAGGAAGAAAAGAGCAATCGGATGGATGTTCAGGCTGTTGCTGGGCCGCACCACTTCAGGGTCCCCCCGAGAGGAACAGGCACCCTGTGGCCCCTAGGTCCGATATGCAGG
Source organism: Capra hircus (assembly GCF_001704415.2). Classification (NCBI taxonomy): domain Eukaryota; kingdom Metazoa; phylum Chordata; class Mammalia; order Artiodactyla; family Bovidae; genus Capra; species Capra hircus. Next base: position 2,689 of record NW_017192604.1, read on the forward strand.
TTAACACACAGGGTGTGTCCCCATAGGAGCCAAGAATTTTCCTGACAGACCTAGGCTCACTAGAGCTCTCCCACAGGGCAAAAGGGGTAGAACAGACTGTGGATGTGACTCTGCCTTTCACAGCGAGCATGGGGCCCTCCCTACAGCCCCGGGCTCCAGGGAAAATTGTCCCTGAAAAATGACCTCCAAGAAGCGCTTTTCCAGCAGGCTGGGATGCAGAGTTCACAGGATGCAGGGAAAGTGATCGTCCTTCAGGGAAGAAGAGGCAGCCACCCAGTGTGTGTTTGCAAGCCTGTATTTGGAAGAAACTGGTTAGCTTCTTCAAGGGGAGACCTCCAGGTCTGCTCAGAGGACCGAAATTCCAGAGGCAGCACCATGCATCTCCCCTGTCCTTTCTGAGCCTTGGAAAGACATTCCTAGCTTATAGCGGTATTGCTCATGAAGAAGCAGGATGCAGGAATGTGTCAGACATGACTGGGTGCCTTCCTGGGTTCAGCTCCGTGAGGGGCCTTTCCACTCAAAGTAGGTCCCATGCCTCCTTGGGGAGGAAGTGGGGCCCGCTTGCCTCCAAATTGCCAAAGGCTGGAACAAAGCTAGTTCTATCAGTGGTAAGAAAAGAGCAATTGGATGGATGTGGAAGCTGTTGCTGGGCCGCACTGCTTCAGGCCCCCCACCCCTCTGCCCCCGAGAGAAACAGGCGCCCTGTGGCCCCTAGGTCCTGGATGCAGTTTCACACATAGAATGTGTCCCCATAGGAGCCAAGAATTTTCCTGACAGACCTAGGCTCACTAGAGCTCTCCTACAGAGCAAAGGGGATGGGACAGATGTGTGGCTGTGGCTCTGCCTTTCCCAGGGAGTGTGGAGCCACTCCCTATGGCCCCGGGCTCCAGGGGAAATTGCCCCTGAATAATGACCTCCAAGAAGCGCTTTTCCAACTGGCTGAGACGTGGAGTTCTCAGGATGCAGGGAAAGCGAGTGTCCTTCGGGGAAGCAAAGGCAGTCACCTGTTATCATAACTTACTAGAATAGTAGGTACCTTCTCCGGTTGGGCAGAGGCCTTCCCTACCTGATCTGAAAAAGAAAACGAAGTAGCTCGCTGATTTGAGAAATAATTCCCAGACTTGGGTTTCCAACCAGTATAGAATCCGACAATGGCCCTGTCTTTGCAGCCGTGTTAATTAACAGGTATGTGAAGCTCTAAATATCAGTGGAAATTACATACAGCATATAGGCCCCAGTGTTCTGGAATGGTGGAAAGAAACAACCAAACTCTTGAAGAGACACTTTCAAAATGGATCATAGAGACTGACTGTACATGGATGGGCTTGCTTCCGGCAGACTTACTCATATTACGGGTAACTGCACGTTCCCATAGTTGTTGTCCTTATGAAATTTTCTATGGGAGACCCCCTCCCACAGTGAGGCAGGTGTTAGCAGATTTGCCACAAGTAAGGGGGTGGGATTTCACAGCAGATGGAACAATTAGGTAAGGTAATAAATCAGGTAACTAAGTTTGTATAAAAAAGAATCTCATTCCCCCTTGAGGAACAGATTCATGAATTTGTGCTCAGTGATCAGGTGTGGCTCAATGACTGGAAACACAATTCCTTGGCCTGACATCGGAAAGGTCCTTATACTGTTGTTTTAGCCACAATTCTGAAAGAGATGGGAATACCAGACCACCTAACCTGCCTCTTGAGAAATCTGGATGAAGGTCAGGAAGCAACAGTTAGAGTAGGACATGGAACAACAGACTGGTTCCAAAAAGGAAAAGGAGTATGCAAAGGCTGTATATTGTCACCCTGTTTATTTAACTTCTATGCAGAGTACATCATGAAAAATGCTGGGATGGAAGATACATGAGCTGGAATCAAGATTGCCGGTAGAAATATCAATAAACTTAGATATGCAGATGACACCACCATTATGGCTGAATGTGAAGAGGAACGGGTATGTCGGCGAACTTCTTGAGTTGCAGCAAGGGTGTGAAGGACCCTTTGGAAGTTCCAGAGGTTAGGTGTGGTTAGTCTCGAGATGCCTCAGCAGAAATGGGCCTCATGTCGCCTGGAATGGAGAGGCTCCTGGATATTCCCGAGTTTCAGCAGGTGCTCTCGAGTTACGACGGGGACTTCAGGGACCCGCTCTGGCGGCCGCAGGAAATGCCAGTCATCATGCGTGTTGCTAGGGGGCCTCTCGTGATTCCTCTCCCGTCGATGCCGGGGCCTAAGACCTTGTGTGGAGTCGGGGCCGGAAGCTGAGGATTCCTCTCCAGGGCTGACATGGATTTTGTGGTACTTCTCGAGTCTCCACAAGGGAGTCAGGCCTCGTCTCGAGTGGGGGCATGAGCGTGCCCTTTCCTCCCATGCTGTAGCAGCAGTGTCACGCTTCCCCATGCCTGGACCAAGGGATCTGTGGCTTTCCCTCGAGTCTTTCCCACTAGGCTTTCCCACAGGGCTGTCCCACGTGTGACAGTGGTGTGAGTCGATCCTCGGCATGAAGGCCAAGGCAGTGCAGGGAAAACAGGTTCCTGTGGAATGGACTGAGACATCTGGGTGAGTCTCAGAATGGTGGCACGACCCTGCAGTTCCTCTCCCCTTTCCTTTGGAGAGCGCCTCCTCTTGAGATGCGATGGGAATGCCGGGAATTCTTTCCCAACCAATCAGGGAAAGGATCGCTCATCTCGAGCTACGAGCCGGAAACGGAGCTCCTCTGGATGTGGCCGGGACACTCGTGCTTCCTCTTGAGTGGAGACGGGTATGTCGGGGAACTTCTTGAGTTGCAGCATGACTGTGAAAGACTCTTTGGAACTTCCAGAGGTCACGTGTGATTAGCCTCGAGACACCTCAGGGGAAACGGGCCTCATCTCGCCTGGAGGGGAGAACCGCCTGGATTTTACCGAGTTGCGGCAGGTGCTCTCGACTTACGTCGGGGACCTCAGGGACACGCTCTGGTGACCTCAGGAAAGGCCAGTCCCCATGCGAGTTGCTAGAGGGCCTGTCGCTATTCCACTCCCGTCGATGCCAGGGCCTAAGACCTTGTGTGGAGTCCGGGCCGGAATCTGAGGATTCCTCTCCAAGGCTGACATGCATGTTGGGGTACTTCTGGAGTCTCCCAAGGGGAGTCAGTCCTCGTCTCGAGTGGGGGTATGCACGTGCGCTTTCCTCCCGTGCTGTAGCAGCAGTGTCACGCTTCCCTTCGCGTGGATCAAGGGATCTGTAGCTTTCCCTCAAGACTTTCCCACGAGGCTTTCCCACAGGGCCCTCCCACGTGTCACCGTGGTGTGAGTCGATCCTCGGCGTGAAAGTCGAAGCAGTGCACGGAAAACAGGATCCTCTGGAATGGACTGAGATATCTGGGGGACTCTTGGAATGGTGGCACGACCCATGAGTTCTTCTCGCCTTTCCTGTGCAGTGGGCCTCCTCTTGAGAAGCGTCGGAAACGTCGGGAATTCTATCCCGAGGAAGCAGGGAAGGATCCCTCATCTTTAGCTTGGAGGCGGAAACGGAGCTCCTCTGGATGTGGCCGGGACCCTCGTGCTTCCTCTGGAGTGGAGACGGGTGTGTCGGGGAACTTCTTGAGTGCAGCTAAGGTGTGAAGGAACCTTTGGAAGTTCCAGAGGTTAGGTGTGATTAGCCTAGAGACGCCTCAGCGGAAATGGGCCTCATCTCGCCTGGAGGGGAGAACCTCCTGGATTTTCTCGAGTGTGGCAGGTGCTCTAGAATTACGCCGGGGACCTCAGGGACCCTCTCCGGTGTCCTGAGGAAAGGGCAGTCTCCATGCGCGTTGTTCGATGGCCTCTCGGGATTCCTCTCCCGTTGATGCCGGGGTCTGAGACCTTGTACGGAGTCGGTGCCGGAACCTGAGGATTCCTCTCCAGTGCTGACATGGATCTTGGGGTACTACTGGAGTCTCCCGAGGGGAGTAAGTCCTCGTCTCGAGTGGGGGCATGCACGTGCGCTTTCCTCCCGAGCTGTAGCAGCAGTGTCACGCTTCTTGGCGATTGGATCATGGTATCAGTGGCTTTCCCTGAAGGCTTTCCCTCGAGGCTTTTCCACGAGGCTTTCCCACAGGGCTGTCCCACGTGCCACCGTGGTGTGAGTCGATCCTCGGCTTGAAAGTCGAGGCAGTGCAGGGAAAACAAGATTCCCTGTAATGGACTGAGACATCTGAGGGAATCTGGGAATGGTGGCACGACCCTGGAGTTCCTCTCGCCTTTTCTGTGGAGAGCGCCTACTCTTGAGATGCGACGGGAATGCCGGAAATTCTTTCCCGACCACCGCAGGGAAAGGATCCCTTCTTTCGAGCTATGAGGTGGAAACGGGGCTCCTCCTCATGTGGGAGGGACTCTTGTGCTTCCTCTCGAGTGGAGACGGGTATGTTGGGGAACTTCTTGAGTTGCAGCAAGGGTGTGAAGGACCCTTTGGCAGTTCTAGAGGTTAGGTGTGATTAGCCCCGAGATGCCTCAATGGAAATGGGCCTCATCTCGCCTGGAGGGGAGAAACTCCTGGATATTCTCGAGTTGCGGCAGGTGCTCTCGACTTACGATGGGGACGTCAGGGACCCGCTCTGGTGGCCTCAGGAAATTCCAGTCCCCATGCGAGTTGCTCTGGGCCCTCTCCGGACTCCCTCTCCCGTCGATGCCAGGGCCTCAGACCTTACGTAGAGTCGGTGCTGTAACCTGAGGATTCCTCTCCAGTGCTGACATGGATCTTGGTGTACTGCTGGAGTCTCCCCAGGGGAGTCAGTCCTCGTCTCGGTTGAGGGCATGCACGTGCGCTTTCCTCCCCAGCTGTAGCAGCAGTGTCGAGCTTCCCTTCGCGTGGATCAAGGGATCTGTGGCTTTCCCTCGAGGCTTTCCCACGAGGCTTTCCCACGAGGCTTTGCCACAGGGCTGTCCCACGTGCCACAGTGGTGTGAGTCGATCCTCGGCTTGAAAGTCCAGTCAGTGAGGGGAAACAGGTTTCCCTGGAATGGACTGAGACATCTGGGGGACTCGGAGAATGGTGGCATGTCCCTGGAGTTCCTCTCGCCTTTCCTGTGGAGAGCGCCTTCTCTTGAGATGCGACGGGAACGCCGGGAATTCTTTCCCGACCTCGCAGGGAAAGGATCCCTCCTCTCGAGCTATGAGGCGGAAACGGGGCTCCTCTGGATGTGGGCTGAACTATCGTGCTTCCTCTTGAGTGGAGACGGGTATGTCGGGGAACTTCTTGATTTGCAGCAAGGGTGTGAAGGACCCTTTGGAAGTTCCAGAGTTTAAGTGTGCTTAGCCTTGAAATGTGTCAGCGGAAACAGGTTTTCATTTTGCCTGGAGGGGAGAACATCCTTGTTTTTCTCCAGTTGCGGCAGGTGCTCTCGACTTACGACGGGGACCACAGGGACCCGCTCTGGTGGCCTCAGGAAAGGCCAGTCAAGATCCAAGACAGCACTGGAGAGGGAGAGACATCACGAGAGGCTCCCGAGCTACTCGCATGGGGACTGGCCTTTCCTGAGGCCACCAAAGCGGGTCCCTGAGGTCCCCGTCGTAAGTCGAGAGCACCTGGCGCAACTCGAGAAAATCCAGGAGGTTCTCCCCCTCCAGGCGAGATGAGACCCATTTGCCGCTGAGGCATCTCGAGGCTAATCACACCTAACCTCTGGACCTTCCAAAGGGCCCTTCACACCCTTGCTGCAACTCAAGAAGTTCCGCCGACATACCCGTTTCCACTCGAAAGGAAGCACGGAGAATCCCGCCCACAACCAGAAGAGCCCCGTTTCAGCCTCATAGCTCGAGAGGAGGGATCCTTTCCCTGCGTGTTCGGGAAAGAATTTCCGGCGTTCCCGTCGCATCTCAAGAAGAGACGCTCTCCACAGGAAAGGCGAGAAGAACTCAGGGTCGTGCCAGCATTCCCAGAGTCCCAAGATATCTCAGTCGATTCCAGGCGAAACCTGTTTTCCCCGCGATGCCTCGACTTTCATGCCGAGGATCGACTCAGACCTCGGTGGCACGTGGACAGCCCTGTGAAAAGCCTAGTGGGAAAGCCTCGTGGGAAAGCCTACAGAGAAAGCCACAGATCCCTGGAATCCACGCAAAGGGAAGCGTGACACTGCTGCTAAAGCTCGGGAGGAAAGTGTCACGGGGCACGCCACACTCGCGACGAGGACTGACTCCCCTGGGAGACTACAGAAGTACCCCAAGATCCATGTCAGAACTGGAGAGGAATCCTCAGGTTCCGGCACCGACTCCACACAAGGTCTCAGGCCCCGGCATAGACGGGAGAGGAGTCGCTAGAGGCCCACGAGCAACTGCCATGGGGACGGGCCTTTCCTGAGGGCACTAGAGCGGGTCCCTGAGGTCCCAATCGTAAGTCGAGAGCACCTGCCGCAACTCGAGAAAATCCAGGAGGTTCTCCCCTCCAGGCGAGATGAGGCCCATTTCTGCTGCTGATGCGTCTCGAGGCTAATCACATCTAAACAACTGGAACTTCCAAAGGTCCTTCACACTCTTGCTGCAACTCAAAAGTTCCCCGACATACCCGTCTCTACTCGAGGGGAATCACGAGAGTCCCGCCCACATCCAGAGGAGCCCCGTTTCCAACCTCCTAGCTCGAGGAGAGGGATCCTTTCCCTGGCGTGGTCGGGGAAAGAATTCCCCGGCGTTCCTGTGGCATCTCAAGAGGAGCGCTCTCCCACAGGAAAGGCGAGAGGAACTCCAGGGTCGTGCCACCATTCCCTGAGTCCCCTGGATGACTCAGTCCATTCCAGGGAAACCTGTTTTCCCTGCACTGCCTCGACTTTCAAGCCCAGGATCGACTCACATCTCGGTGGCACGTGGGACAGCCCTGTGGGAAAGCCTCGTGGGAAAGCCTCGAGGGAAAGACACAGATCCCTTGATCCACGCGAAGGTAAGCGTAACACTGCTGCTACAGCTCGAAAGGAAAGCGCACGTGCATGCCCCCACTCGAGACGAGGACTGACCCCTGGGGAGACTCCAGAAGTCCCCAAGATCCATGTCAGCACTGGAGAGGAATCCTCAGGTTCCGGCACCGACCCACACAAGGTCTTAGGCCCCGGCATTGATGGGAGAGGAATCCCGAGACGCCCCCGAGCAACTCGCATGGGACTGGCCTTTCCATGGGCCACCAGAGCGGCTCCCTGACATCCCTGTCGTAAGTCGAGAGCAGCTGCCGCCACTCGAGAAAATCCAGGAGGTTCTCCCTCCAGGGGAGATGACTCACATTTCCGCTGAGGGGTCTCCAGGCTAATCATAGCTAACCTCTGGAACTTCCAAAGGGTCCTTCACACACTTGCTGCAACTCAAGAAGTTCCCCGACATACCCCTCCACTCGAGAGGAAGCACGAGAGTCCCGACCACATCCAGAGGAGCCCCGTTTCCGCCTCCTAGCTCGAGAGGAGGGATCCTTTCCCTGCGTGGTCGGGAAAGAATTCCCGGCGTTCCCGTCGCATCTCAAGAGGAGGCGCTCTCCACAGTAAAGGCGAGAGGAACTCCAGGGTCGTGCCACCATTCCCAGTCCT
>NW_017192605.1:0-10198 GCF_001704415.2 Capra hircus
GTCACAAGCATGCCTGTAGGTTATACATTTTGTGCAAGAATAATTTAATCTCCTCTTTTGGCAATATTAATCTTAATTACTGATCATTTAAAGCCTCATTCACTTTAACAAAAGCCAACTCTGTCTCACTAGTCAACCTTTTTCTAGAACTGGATTAGGATTGTTTTTTTTAAAGCAATCAAACAAAAGGCTTTAAATCTACAGAAGTCAGTTTTAAATGTGGGCATATCCAATTAATATCACCTAATAATTTTTGGAAATCATTTAAAGTTAGTAAACAATCTCTCAGCAGCTTTAAAGGGATTATCAGTTTTAAAACTTTTGGCAGACCTAAATATAAGAAGCAGGAAAAGAGGTGTTACACAATATCTTTATAAGCTTTTTTCAATGATCTTGGTATAACCCAAATCTGGTCTATAGCCTTTTAGATGATGACAAGTTTCATTTAATCTTTGCTTGCATACTTCCAGCAACGGGAGCTCACTACTCACCAAGGTTTTAAACTCTCTCTCACCTCTTATTTTATAGCATTTCCATCTTGCATACCACTTTCTCTAATCCTATGAACTCATTTTCAGTAGTATATGTTGGCCAGGAGCTGGGCCAGTCTCTCAGCAATGTAAGAAACGTCTTGTCTATTGTCTAACAGCCATGACATTTTATATCCTTGAATTAAAAATATCTTTTAAAGACCTAGAAGCTGCAATATTCTGCACCCAAAAAGCTAGATCTAGATCCTCTGGGGCTTTTTTTGTCTGGTTTTTCTGTCTGGAAATAAGGTAAAAGCAAAAGCTGTGCTATTTTTTTTAATTTTTTATTAATTGCAGCACAGTTTTAGCAGGTGGCGAGATCAAAACTTCAATTTTTTCAGTATAATCAGAATTTACTACACAAGACACTACCGAAATTTTTTGAAAAGAAAGCAAGCTATGCCCCAGCACAAGTCTTACCATGTCCTCAGGCAGGGGACTAGCCACTCCATTGGAATCTGAGTCAGGAGTTATTATTATTGAGGTGGTGGAACTGAGGTCCAGGCCTGAGCTACCTGGGGTTGTTTGGTACGGGTTGTTGTCTCTGTTTAGCAGGACATTTTTGGCAAAAAATGTTCTATTTGGCCTCAAGAGAAACATTTTGCATTTGTAAAGTCCTTTTTATTACGAATATTTTTCTTTCTTTTTTTCTGTTTTTCTTCCTTTTTGGGGGGGGGAGGTGAGGCCCCTCCTGAGGGGATTTTATGCAGGAGCAAGCTCTGTTTTAAAAGCTCTTTTGCTCAAAAATATTGTCACTATCGTTTTCAAACTTAAGCCATGTTTTTGGGAGGCTTTGGATATAAAGTGGGGAGTTCTTAAGCCTGGGGAGGCGCAAGCAGAGGTTGCAGTGGTCGCCTTAAATAAGATACCTTTTTTAAAAGATTTGGTTTGTGTAGAGGGGGAGGGGGCTCTCCAGGGCGCCTCGGCCGCTGCGTCCTGTAAGCACCCTCCTTCCTCGGGAGGAAGAGTACTGTCTGTCTCCTTTTGTTTCCCAATGGCAGAAAATATGATCTGCGTAGAAGGTGGAGACCCACTACCATTAACTGCTATAGCCTCTCCCATAGGCTATCTAACAGCCTCATGACAGGGGTCCAGAACATTTGTAATCATACTTTACAGAGCAAAAGCATTTACAGGCCCATGCAAAGTATAATAAGTTTTTAGCTGTTTTCCTAGCTTCACCCAAGTATCTAAATCCCTTTTCTGGAAACCAAGGACATTGCTCTCGTAACACTAGCCTTTTAATCTTTAATTTGTCTTTTTTGTTTAACAGTTACAAAATTACTTGTATAAAGAGGTGTCATTGTTTTGAGTCATTGTTACCCCTGTCAGAAAATTAAGAGTTATAGAAAAGTCTGCCTTGACAAAAAGGTTTTACCTTAGCCAAGGGGGGTTTTGTTTTTAACCCTAAGATAGCAGGTTTCTTTTCAACCTCTAGAGCACCAGGTTTTCTCTTAAACCCTTGAACACTTCCCACTCCTCTTCACCCTGTCTATCCTACAGGGGGGTCCGCGGCACCCTGAGTGGGGTCCTAGCCGTCCCGAACACTCAACACTGGGGGAGTACCCGAAAGTACTCCTGGGGGAGTGATTAAGTCACTCTGGGGGGAGCAACAGAGAGTGCTCCGGGGGGAGCAACGGAGAGTGCTCTGGGGGGAGATTTTGCTCCGAGGAACCTACCTTCGAATAGCCTGTTCCGGACGCCACTTGCAGGGGTCCCAGCCCCGGTGGATCCAGGGAATTCGAAGGGTGGACGGCGTTGGCGTGGAAAGACTTCTTTATTTATTAATATAAGATTAGATTAAGAAACTGTAGCGTAGTAGGAAGATTAAGTGGAGGAAGAGGGCTGAATAGCTTGGTTTACGCGGAAGGCCAATAAAATTCCAGACAAGGAATTTGCACCATCTACATTGGGCCACTGGCACCCGCTTGAATACCTAAGGGTGCCTCACCTTAAGCTCCCTTTCCTGCGGTTCTTAACAGCCAGGGCAAGTAAGTAGACCTGGAGAGCCTCCGCGCCCCAGGTGGAGATTCAGCCTGAAGTTAAAAGAGCAGAGAGAGGGAAGGGAGAGAAGAAAAGAGAGAGAAAAACACGGGGGGAGCCAGAGTCCCAAGAAACCAGGCCGAGAGACTAGTTCGAGAAGCTGGCCCGAGAAACTGGCCCCCCTCCTTTGTTGTTCAGAAGGCCTTTGATACACAGAGATCAATGGGTAACACAAAATTATGTAGCATTCGCAACCCAGATTCTTTCTGTATATCATTTTGTATACAAAAGGTCTCAGGTGATTTACATTATCTTCTGGCCAAGAGGCTTGTTAACACTTTTGGCTCTCTTCCTTAATGAATGTTAATTTTGTTTCCCCTCAAGTGTTTTTCTTTAATCTGCATCTCCTTAAAGCATTAAAGTTACATCTCTATAGAACAAAGGTGCAGTGGGATATAACAAAGAAGGTACTTAACTCAAAGATCTAGTGTTGCTAATACCAGGTCTACTACTTGTTTTTCTATACAACAACTATATCTAAAAATAAAGGATATGAAAATTTGGCAGCAAGCATTGACTCAACAAATGAAACTTTTCATCAGTCCTATTCTAAAGATTTAGACGCTTCAGAAGCCCCTACATTCCTAGGATGTTTTAAGCTTCCTTTGCCTCCTGTGGTCAGGAGGCCTCAAACAATCAAATGCGCAGCTGTACGAGTCCTGCAGGCAGGCTAGAAAGCCATCAGAGGGGTTTTTAATTGAAACACTCTTTCAAATGAAGAAGACTAAAGCCCTGAATTGACATTTTCCAGAAAATGTCAGAAGAGTGGAAAAGCAGAGCACAAAAGCCGGCAGATTTTTGTTGGGGTACATGCTTAGGAATTTCCAGAGGGATCCCTGAAGTCTGAGCACGCCTTGAGCATGTCAGCTTCCTTCCTCATGACCTTGTCACGGGCGGGTTTCTTCACACTGGCTCCCGGGACTACGGGAAGCGTGACACTGCTGCTACAGCAAGGGAGGAAAGCACGATTGCATGCCCCCATTTGAGCCGAGGACTAACTCTCCTGGGGAGATTCAAAAATAACCCCAAGATCTATGTCAGTCATGGAGAGGAATCCTCAGGTTCCGGCACAGACTCCACACAAGATATTAGGTCCCGGCATCCACGGGAGAGGAATCCCGGCAGGCTCCCAAGCAACTCGCATGGGGACTGGCATTTACTAAGGTCACCAGAGCGGGTCCCTGAGGTCCCCGTCGGAAGACGAGAGCACCTACCCCAACTCGAGAAAATCAAGGAGGCTCTCCCCTCCAAGCCAGATGAGGCCTATTTCCACTGAGGCGTCTAGAGGCTAATCACACCTAAACTCTGGAACTTCCAAAGGGTCCTTCACACCCTTGCTGCAACTCAAAAAGTTCCCCAACATACCCATCTCCACTTGAGAGGAAGCACGAGGGTCCCGCCCACATCCAGAGGAGCTCCGTTTCCACCTCATAGCTAGAGGAGTGATCCTATCCCTGCTTGGCTGGGAAATAATTCCCGGTGTTCCCGGCCCATCTCAAGAGGAGGCGCTCTCCACAGTAAAACCGAGAGGAGCACCATGGTCGTTCCACCATTCCAAGAGTACCCCAGATGTCTCAGTCCTTTCCAGAGAAACCTGTTTTCCTTGCACTGCCTTGACTTTCACGCCGAGGATCGACTCACACCACAGTGGCACGTGGGACAGCCCTGTGGGAAAGCCTCATGGGAAAGCCTCGTGGGAAAGCCTCGAGGGAAAGCCACAGATCCCTTGATCCACGCGAAGGGAAACCTGAGACTGCTGCTTCAGCTCGTGAGGAAATCGCACATGCATGCCCCCACTGGAGACGAGGTCTGACTCCCCTGGGGAGACTCCAGAAGTACCCCAAGATCCATGTCAGCACTGGACAGGAATCCTCAGGTTCCGGCATCAACTCCACACAAGGTCTAAGGCCCCGGCATTGACGGGAGATGAATCCCGAGAGGCCCCGAGAAACTCGCATGGGGACTGGCCTTTCTTGAAGCCACCAGAGCGGGTCCCTGAGGTCCCCATCGTAAGTCGAGAGCACGTGCCCGCAACTCGAGAAAATCCAGGTGGGTTTCCCCTCCAGGCGAAATGAGGCCCATTTCCCGCTGAGGCGTCTCGGAGGCTAATCACGCCTAACATCAGGAACTTCCAAAGGGTCCTTCACAACCCTTGCTGCAACTCAAGAAGTTCCCCGACATACCCGTCTCCACTCGAGAGGAAGCACGAGAGTCCCGCCCACATCCAGAGGAGCCCCGTTTCCGCCTCCTTGCTCGAGAAGGAGGGATCCTTTCCCTGCGTGGTCGGGAAAGAATTCCAGGCGTTCCCGTCGAATCTCAAGAGGAGGTGCTCTCTACAGGAAAGGCGAGAGGAACTCCAGGATCATGCCACCATTCCCAGAGTCCCCCAGATGTCTCAGTCCATTCCAGGGAAAACTCTTCTCCCTGCACTTCCTCGACTTTCAAGCCGAGGATCGACTCCCACCACGGTGGCAAGTGGGACAGCCCTGTGGGAAAGCCTCGTGGGAAAGCCTCGAGGGAAAGCCACAGATCCCTTGATCCACGCGAAGGGAAGCGTGATACTGCTGCTACAGCTCGGGAGGAAAGCGCAAGTGCATGCCCCCACTCGACAGGAGGACTGACTCCCCTGGGGAAACTCCAGAACGTACCACAGGGTCCATGTCAGCACTGGAGAGGAATCCTCAGGTTCTGGCCCCGACTCCACACAAGGTCTTAGGGCCCGGCATCGACGGGAGAGGAATCTGAAAGGACCACAAGCAACTCACAGGGGGACTGGCCTTTCCTGAGGCCACCAGAGCGGGTCCCTGAGGTCCCCATCGTAAGTCGAGAGCACGTGCCGCAACTCGAGAAAATCCAGGAGGTTCTCCCTTTCCAGGCGAGATGAGGCGCATTTCCGCTGATGGCGTCTCGAGGCTAATCACACCTAACCTCTGGAACTTCTAAAGGGTCCTTCACACCCGTGCTGCAACTCAAGAAGTTCCCCGACATGCTCTTCTGCATTCGAGAGGAAGCACGAGAGGCCCGCCCACATCCAGAGGAGCCCGCTTCCGCCTCATAGCTCGAGAGGAGGGATCCTTTCCCTGCGTGGTCGGGAAAGAATTCCCGGCTTTCCCGTCACAGCTCAAGAGGGGGCACTCTCCACAGGAAAGGCGAGAGGAACTCCAGGGTCGTGCCACCATTCCCAGAGTCCCCAGATGTCTCAGTCCATTCCAGGGAAACCTGTTTTCCCTGCACTGCGTCGACTTTCAAGCCGAGGGTTGACTCACACAACGGTGGCACGTGGGATAGCCTTGTGGTAAAGCCTCATGGGAAACCCTGGTGGGTAAGCCTCGAGGGAAAGCCACAGATCCCTTGATCCACGGGAAGTGAAGAATAACACTGCTGCTACATCTCGGGAGGAAAGTGCACGAGCATGGCCCCACTCGAGACGAGGACTGACGTCCCTGGGGAGACTCCAGAAGTACCCCAATATTCATGTCAGCACTGGAGAGGTATCCTCAGTTTCTGACACTGACTCCACACAAGGTCTTAGGCCCAGGCATCGACGGGAGAGGAATCCCGAGGGGCCCCTGAGCAATTCGCATGGTGACTGGCCTTTCCTGAGGCCACCAGAGCGGGTCCCTGAGGTCCCCGTTGTAAGTCGAGAGCACCTGCCGCAACTCGAGAAAATCCAGGAGGTTCTCCCCTCCAGGCGAGATGAGGCCCATTTCCGCTGAGGCATCTCAAGGTTAATCACACCTAACCTCTGGAACTTCCAAAGGGTCCTTCACACCCTTGCTGCAACTCAAGAAGTTCCCCGACATACCCGTCTCCACTCGAGAGGAAGCACGAGAGTCCCGCCCACATCCAGAGGAGCACCGTTTCCGCCTCCTAGATCCAGACGAGGGATCCTTTCCCTGCGTGTTCGGGTAAGAACTCCCGGCGTTCCTGTCGCATCTCAAGAGGAGGCGCTCTCCACAGGAACGTCGAGAGGAACTCCAGGGTCGTGCCACCATTCCCAGAGTCCCCCAGATGTCTCAATCCACTCCAGGGAAACCTGTGTTACCTGCACTGCCTCGACTTTCAACCCGAGGATCGACTCACACCACGGTGGCACGTGGGACAGCCCTGTGGGAAAGTCTCGTGGGAAAGCCTCCTGTGAATGCCTCGAGGGAAAGCCACAGATCCCTTGATCCACGCGAAGGGAAGCGTGACGCTGCTGCTACAGCTCGGGAGGAAAGCGCACGTGCATGCCCCCACTCGAGACGAGGACTGACTCCCCTGGGGAGAGACTCCAGAAGTACCCCAGGATCCATATCAGCACTGGAGAGGATACCTCAGGTTCCGGCACCGACTCCACACAAGGTCTTAGGCCCCGGCATCGACGGGAGAGGAATCCCGAGAGGCCCCCGAGCAACTCGCATGGGGACTGGCCTTTCCTGAGGCCACCAGAGCGGGTCCCTGAGGTCCCCGTCGTAAGTCGAGAGCACCTTCCGCAACTCGAAAAAATCCAGGAGGTTCTCCCCGTCCAGGCGAGATGAGGCCCATTTCCGCTGAGGCGTCTTGGAGGCTAATCACACCTAACTTCTGGAACTTCCAAAGGGTCCTTCACACCCTTGCTGCAACTCAAGAAGTTTCTCGACTTACCCGTCTCCACTCGAGAGGAAGCACGAGAGCCCCGCCCATATCCAGAGGAGCCCCGTTTCCGCCTCATAGCTCGAGAGGAGGGATCCTTTCCCTGCGTGGTCGGGAATGAATTCCCGGACTTGCCATAGCAGCTCAAGAGTGGGCGCTCTCCACAGGAAAGGCGAGAGGAACTCCAGGGTCATGCACCATTCCCAGAGTCCCCCAGATGTCTCAGTCCACTCCAGGGAAACCTGTTTTCCCTGCACTGCCTCCACTTTCAAGCCGAGGATCGACTCACACCACGGTGGCACGTGTGACAGCCCTGTGGGAAAGCCTCGTGGGAAAGCCTCGTGGGAATGCCTCGAGGGAAAGCCACAGATCCCTTGATCCACGCGAAGGGAAGCGTGACACTGCTGCTAACAGCTTCGGGAAGGAAAGCGCACGTGCATGCCCCCACTCGAGACGAGGACTGACTCCCCTGGGGAGACTCCAGAAGTACCCAGGATACATATCAGCACTGGCAGAGGAATCCTCAGGTTCCGGCACCGAATCCACACAAGGTCTTAGGCCTTGGCATCGACGGGAGAGGAATCCGAGAGGACCTCGAGCAACTCGCAGGGGGACTGGCCTTTCCTGAGGCCACCAGAGCGAGTCCCTGAGGTCCCCGTCGTAAGTCGAGAGCACCTGCGCCAACTCGAGAAAATCCAGGAGGTTCTCCCCTCCAGGCGAGATGAGGCCCATTTCCGTTGAGGCGTCTCGAGGCTAATCACACCTAACCTCTGGAACTTCCAAAGGGTCCTTCACACGCTTGCTGCAACTCAAGAAGTTCCCGACATACCAGTCTCCACTCGAGAGGAAGCACGAGTGTCCCGCCCACATCCAGAGGAGCCTGGTTTCCACCTCGTAAGCTTGAGATTAGGGATTCTTTTACTGCTTCGTCTGGAAAGAATTCCTGGCTTTCCCGTCGCATCTCAAGAAGAGGCGCTCTCAATAGGAAAGGCGAGAGAAACCCCAGTGTCGTGCCACAATTCCAAGGGACCCCAGATGTCTCAGTCCATTCAGAGGAACTTGTTTTCCCTGCACTGCCTCTACTTTCACGCCGAGGATCCACTCACGTCCCACCATGGCATGTCCCACGTGGGACAGCCCTGTGGGAAAGCCTCGTCGGAAAGC
The DNA here is from genome assembly GCF_001704415.2 of Capra hircus. Taxonomy (NCBI): domain Eukaryota; kingdom Metazoa; phylum Chordata; class Mammalia; order Artiodactyla; family Bovidae; genus Capra; species Capra hircus. The sequence goes on from NW_017192605.1 coordinate 8,352, forward strand.
CTCGAGGGAAAGCCACAGATCCCTTGATCCCCGCCGACGGGAAGTGTGACACTGCTGCTACAGTTCGTGAGGAAAGCTCACGTGGCATGCCCCCACACGAGATGAACACTGACTCCCCAGGAGAGACTCCAGAAGTACCCAAGATCCATGTCAGCACTGGAGAGGAATCCTCAGGTTCCAGCCCAGACTCCACACAAGGTCTTAGGCCCCGACATCGACGGGAGAGGAATCCCGAAAGGCCCCCTTGCAACTCCCATGGGCACTGGCCTTTCCTGAGGCCACCAGAGCGGGTCTCTGAGGTCCCCGTCGTAACTCGAGAGACCCTGCCCAACTCTAGAAAATCCAGGAGGTTCTCCGCTCCAGGCGAGATGAGGCCCATTTCCTCTGAGGCGTCTGGAGGCTCATCACACCTAAACTCTGGAAATTCAAAAGGGTCCTTGCTGCAACTCAAGAAGTTCCCCGACATACCCGTCTCCACTCGAGAGGAAGCACGAGGGTCCCCGCCCACATCCAGAGGAACCCCGTTTCCGCCTGGTACCTCGAGATGAGGGATCCTATCCTTCTTAGTCAAGAAAGATTTTTCAGCGTTCCCGTGGCCTCTCAAGAGCAAGGGCTCTCAATAGGAAAGGCGAGAGGAACTCCAGGGTCGTGCCACCATTCAAGAGTCCCCCAGATATCTCAGTCCATTTCAGAGGAACCTGTTTTCCCCGCAATGCCTCGACTTTCACGCCGAGGATCCACTCACACCATGGTGGCACGTGGGACAGCCCTTGGGAAAGCCTCGTGGGAAAGCCACAGATCCCTTGATCCCTGCGAAGGGAAGCGTGACACATCTGCTACACTGTCCCTGAGGTCACGGTCGTATGTTGAGAGCACCTGCCGCAACTGGAGAAAATCCAGGAGGTTCTCTGCTCCAGTCGAGATGAGGCCCATTTTCTCTGCGGCATCTCGAGAGTAATCACACCTAAACTCTGGAACTTCCAAAGGGTCCTACACACCCTTGCTACAACTCAGGAGGTTCCCCGATATACCCGTCTCCACTCCAGAGGAAGCACGAGGGTCCGGCCTCCTCCAGAGGAGCTCCGTTTCCGCCTCCAATCTCGAGATGAGGGATCCTTCCCTGCTTCCTCGGGAAAGAATTCCCAACGTTTCCGACGCATCTCAAGAGGAGGCGCGCTGCACAGGAAAGGCGAGAGGAACTCATGGGTCGTGCCACCATTCCAAGTGCCCCCAGATGTCTCCGTCCATTCCAGAGGATCCTGTTTTCCCTGCACTGCTTCGACTTTCATGCCGAGGATCGGCTCACACCACGGTGGCACGTGGGAGAGCCCTGTGGGAAAGCCTCGTGGGAAAGCCTCGAGGGAAAGCCACAGATCCCTTTATCCACGCGACGGGAAGCGTGACACTGCTGCTCCAGCTCGGGAGGAAAGCCCACGTGCATGCCCCACTCGAAACGAGGACTGACTCCCCTGGGGGAGACTCCAGAAGTACCCCCCAAGATGCATGTCAGCCCTGGAGAGGAATCCTCAGGTTCCGGCCCCGACGCCACACAAGGTCTTAGGCCCTGGCATCGACGGGAAAGGAACAGCCACAGGCCCTCTAGCAACTCGCATGGGGACTGGCCTTTCCTGAGGTCACCAGAGCGGGTCCATGAGGTCCCCGTCGTAAGTCAAGAGCACCTGCCGCAACTCGGTAAAATCCAGGAGTTCTCCCCTGCAGGCGAGATGAGGCCCGTTTCCACTGAGGTGTCTCGAGGCTAATCACACTTGACCGCTGGAACTTCCAAAGAGTCTTTCACAGCCATGCTGCAACTCAAGAAGTTCCCCGACATACCCGTCTCCACTAAC
>NW_017192606.1:0-10198 GCF_001704415.2 Capra hircus
GCTTCGACTCACGGATATCGAGCATTGTTCACAATACAGATCTGATTTTCGAAATCAGGGTTCTTTCAGTGTCCTTGAACAGCATTTGTTTTCTGGATACAGAAGAAAAAAACTCATGAGTATCAAACTGGTTCCCAGAAAACATGTGTATGAATTGTTATCTTCCTGAACCAGGGATCAAACCCACATCACTTCCACCTCCTGCACTGGTAGCCAGAGTATTTCTTGATCAACTGCGCCACCTGGGAATCGACATACATTTCAAGGACCACTGCCATCAGCTTCTACTGTTCATGACCAAACTAGGAGAAACAACATTGAAGAAGGACTCATAAGGGTACTCATAGGAAGTACTCATAAGTCAAGGAACCTTCTACTGGGTCCTTCGTTATTACTGGGACAAGTCAGTTCCTCGATGATGATGGGTATAACTGAAAAATTATTACAAATGCATGGGATGCGATGTCTACATGATAAATGTGTTCCTCTTATACTATTGCTTCAGGGATGTCTACTTCCGCATGAACGACTGCACTACAAGGGTGCCTGCTATTCCAGCTCAAGCAACAGATAGTCAAGTGCAGATCATTGTCCTTTGTTGAAAATAATCAGCAGTTTGTCAACATAGGGAACATGCCGAGGAAACCCTTGGGATGGAACTCTAAAAACAGGTTGGGCCCTCTTTTTGCAGGCCCTGCGATAAAATACAAATCAGAAAAAGAAAAATAGCATCGGTTTGTCAGGACTTCCTCATCTCTCTCGTAAGCAGGAAGCAGACATTGAGGCCAGAGGACTGCAGGATTTCATTGTGAACTAACGTTGGGTGGGGTGGAGGCTCATCACTCTAGTAAGAATGTGGCTCACTAAAACGGAATTTCATTCACTTCATGGACATAGAGTTCTAGAATCCTTCATTAAGGAATTCAAGAAGCTATATTTCCTTACACCTTCACAATCTCTTGGTTTACAAGAATGTCAATTGCTAGTCAGCACTTATACAATGAGTGTTACAGGTAGTATGAGGTATAAAATGATGACGAGCAATGACAGGAAGTTTATTTATTCTCTGTTTGAATTCTTGATTTTTATATAATTTTTTATAATATCCTTACAGATGTAAATATTTTAGTGACATGTATAAATACACGTTGAGTAGTGCTATGATAACTCATAGTGTTGCCACAATAAAATATCATGGTTATTATGTGCTTTTCATATATTCCTTTGGAGATTCTCTTGCATTACACATCATCATAAGATATTTAATAGTTTCCTAAACTGTACAGTAGGTCCTTGTGGCTTCTTTTATATATGGTAATGTATTTGTTAATAATTCAAACAAAAACTGGTACACAAATATTCATAGTGACATTCACAATAGCTCAAAGGTAGAACTCATTCAAGTGTCCGTTGGTGGGAGACTGAATATGCAACGCAAGGTATATCAGAAGCTTGAACGGTATTCCACCATACAAAAAAGTACATTAAATGGTGCTGCCACTCTGCAAGACATTACACAAATGACTCCAAAACGAACACGTGGAAGAAATACATAGTTCGATTCCAATTCATGCTATGTACCCAAAAGGATTGGAAAGGGGGCTGAAAAAAAAGATACTCCTTCCGTCATACTCACAACAGCATGATTCACACTGGCAAACAAACAGAAGCAATCGAAGTGTCCATGGCAGCCAATTCCATAAACAAACTGTGGTATACACACAATGGAATCTGATTCGGCCCTTCAAAGTCAGTAATTCTGACAATGCGACAATGTGGACAAACCTTATGGTCATTAGATTAAGTGAATAAACCAGACCAAAAAAAGACAAACGTTCTGTGATCCGCTCATATGAGATATCCAAACAAGTCAAATCTGTCAGAAATAGCAGAAAGTGATTCCGACCGATCGAAAAGAGTTCATGTTTCATGGACCTCAGTTTCCCTTGGAAAAACTGACTTCCCATCATATCTCCAAAACCAATTAGACAAATAACTGGAAGCTATATCCAGTCAAATGAATGTAGACATAATGTTACAGTGTACACCAAACTCACTCAAACTTCTCAACAGACAAAAGGCAAAACTGTATCTGTGGCACCTCAGCTTAGCTTAAAACTGTATCTACGGGTACCTCACTTCTGCTTATAAAATTTAACAACAACAACACACACTAAAGGCTATCCAAAAAAGGATAGAAAACACATATAACATCAACTTAAAAATTAGAAATTGAAACGGTGAAAAACCTTATTCACAAAACTTAAACACAAGCCACAGGAAACTATATTTATAAAATAGATATCTGATAAAGGATTGTTCTCCAAATATACCAAAAAAATCTAGAACAATCTCATAAAATATGTATACACCTAAACACCTGGCCTACAAAATATAAAGATAGTAAATAAGCCTATCAAAAAGACTCAAAAACCACATAGCATTAGGAAATGACAAACTAAAATAACAGTGAGGTAGCACTGCACACCTATTAGATCCAGTCAACTCAGAAAAAGGGGTAGGGCACAGCTTCTCCGGTGGCTCAGTGGTAAAGAATCTGCCTGACAATGCAAGACACTCTAGTTCGATCCTTACCCAGAAGATCCCACAAGCCACAGAGAAACATAGCTGGATTTTTCCACAGCTAAACAAGGCTCACCTGTGACCTGAATCCTCATGTCCAGCACTTACTAAACAGCTTTGAAAACATGTCCAGACAAAAAAGTGATCGCATGATTATATACAACAGCTCGACTTGGAATCACTACAAACTTTCAAATATCAGGATGTCTTCAGTAGATGACAGTGTAAACAAATGGGGATACATGCAAAGTGAAGGGGAGCAAATGCTACCACAAAATATACCACCTCAGCATGAGGATTAGTTGGACCCAATTAACTTTTATTTTTTAGAGGACACATGATCATCTCTGAAACCCAAGTTCAAGACAGCTCTTCTGTGAGTCACATTTACCAGAGAAATCTCATTTCAAAGGAATCCTCTCTATATGCCAGATAGAAGGATGAGACACAGTCTTTTGAAACTCTTTTTTCTTTTCTATCGATAGGGAAAGCCTAAGCCGTAAATCTGCACAGCCACCATACCCTTCCTTTCCTTTGGTTGTATTTTTTTAAATATTTGTTTCTGTTTTCATTTGGCTGCGCCAGGTCAACCTTCATTGAGGCAAGCCAGATATTTAGCTACAGCATGCAAATTCTCTGTTGTGGCATGGGAGATCTAGTTCTTGGATCAGGAAATGAACCTGGGCCTCCTTCTTTGGGAGTGTCCAGTCTCAGCCACTGGACCACCAGGAAGTGCCTGTTTTGTTTTCAGATGAAGATGGAATCTAAGGTGATATCTTGGGCCATTTCAGTCACTGACTCAGTTTCCTGAGTTTGTCCAAAGCACGCACAAGGTGCACATTATTAAACTGGTTTGCAAAACAAGAAAAGGTTGTCTGCTACAACACTGTATGCTTACAAATATCTAAATGGTAAATGGCATAGTATTGATTTTTCATTACTATGGGGGGAGAAAGAATGCAGGATTCATACATGTTACAACACGAATAAATATTCAAACCATCTTCAGTGAAAAAAAAATCCACATAGAAAAGGCCACCCAGAACCCTTATTCACCATGTCTGCTTTCAATCCATCAAGTTTGTCCAAATAACTGAAAATCTCAGTAACACTCTAAATAAAGAAAAAAGGATGAAGATGGAAACAAAAGATATATTCATACACTTGAACATTGCAAAGTGGAAGTGGGGCGGTGGATTACATTATAACGTAGATACCATATGATTTCCTGATTTTGGAGATTATGTGCTGGTTCTGCAGAAGGTACCCATTTTGGATAAAACACATAGAGTCTTTTAGATGATGTGGCAAATGCTAGCACTTGTTCCCATTGCTAGGCATTTTCTGTACATTTTAAATGACTGGAAAGTATACTAGGTTTCAAAACAACCATGTCAATACCACAAAAGAAATTTAGAGTAGACAGGCAGGAAGCTTTCTGATACAGGCCAAGACTTACCCAGACGAAGTTCAAGGGAAGCTGCGATGCTCACTGCCCTTGAAGGAGTCCACGTGGAATGAAGAAGTACTGTGGGAAGTCTCTTAGTAACCACCATGTCTTGGGTCCTCTGGATGACCTACTGCAGGAGAAACAGATGTTACAGATAAAACGTTCCACATCACTTCACAAAATGTTGTTAGACTACTTTCAGTAAAGCTGAATCATTTGGGATCAATTTACAATCATATAATAGACTACCATTTACAGTCCAAAAATCACTTGCATTTCTAGACACTCATAACAATCAGAAAAAAAAATTAAGAAACTCCCACTTAAATAAAACATCTAGCAACAAACTTAATCAAGAACATAAAAGACCAGTAGTCAGAAAACTAGAAAGCACTGATAAAGAAACCAAAGAAAACACAAATACACAGAAAACTATTCCACGCTCATGCACTGGAACAATGAGGAATTAAAAGGTCCATTCCAACCAAAGTCATCAACAAATACACGGACTGCAATCACAAAATAACATTCAATGGCATTTTTCACAGAAATAGAAATATTCCTCATATTAGACTGCTACTGTTGACCAGGACCTTAAACGGCCAAAAAGACTCTGAGAAAGAGGAACACAGCTGGAGGCATCTTCCTAACCCTCTTCAAACTACATCACGGAGCTGTAGTGACCACCACAGTGAGGAACTGGCAGGAACACAGACACATGGACTCCAGGAGAGAATAGAGAGCCCAGAAACGAACCCACATGTACATGGTCAGTTCCTGAAAATCAAACCAGGAACGAGCGAAGAGGAAAGGACAGTCTTCTCAAGAAACAGTGACAGGAAAACGGCCACCTACACGGAAGAACATCAGTGTTCATCCTCTACATCATCTAACGCAAATCGAACTGAAAACCCACCGCTTTGCACACGGAGCTCTTTCCCCCTGAGTCCTCCGAGATGGACCTCCAGTCAGCCCTCAGCTGGACACAGGAAACGTCTACTCCGTCCTCATTTTTCGCTCTTGCAGCGCCTCCCTGCTGGTGGGCACTGAGGCAACCCTGCTCCTCTCAGCCTGGATGCAGCCCTGTTATCCAGAAGCCTGAGCCCTGATGGTCCTGAGGAGACAAAGCTCCCGCCAGCTGCTCACGGGGCAGAGCCTAAAGGCAAAGCGTCCTGCGCCCGCGGGTCAGAGGGGGCTTTGGCGCCCCCCCTGCGGGCCACAGGAGAAGAGCGGGCAGCCCGGCGCTCACAGACCTCAGAGGGCTCACCCAGAAGCAGCTCTGCTGCGAGCACTCAGACTGGAAGCCCAAACTGAAATGGAGCAGAATAGCTCCATGACCCTCCGCAAAACATGGCTAAGGAACAATCAGAGCCTGTATGGAATGCAGCCATAAAAAGGAACACATGTGAGTTTGTTCTAATAAAGGGGAGGGAAGTCAGTCAAAGAGAGAAAAACATGGAATCTAGAAGGATGGTACTGACGAGTCTGTTCACAGAGCAGCAATGGAGGTGCAGACATAGAGAACAGACTTCCAGATGAGGGTGGGGAACAAGAGGGAGAGGGTGAGATGAATGGAGAGAGCAGCATGGATGCAGGTACACCAACCTTTGTAAATAGACAACCAATGGGAATTTGCTGTATGATTCAGGGAACTCAAACTGGGGCTCAGTAGTAACCTAGAGAGGTGGGAATGCGTGCGAGGTGGGAGGGAGATTCCAGAGCAAGAGGACATAGGTACACCTATGGTCAATTCATGTGGATGTATGACAAATCAAACCAATATTGTAAAGCAATGATCAATCAACTAAAAAGAAATAACTGTTTAAAAAAATATGAACATACACACAAACTTTGCAACAAGGTAACTCCATTTTAAAAACTATTGAAATTTTAGAAAACTACAAACGTTCTCCATGACCTTCGGTCTGGTGATCAGGTCTAACATACACAAAACAAGCCAACTTACCCAATTATGAATACAAATGAGTTAACACATTGCCTTTTATCATTTCATACATTTACCCTGTGGAGGACCTTACTCGAGAGAACCAAAAAGAAACTGCTAAATGAACCACGGACCACCCACCCTGGCCAGGCAACAGAGAAAAGAAAACACTTGCAGGAGTCATCTCACAACAGGAGGTCCTGGAAGGAACAAGGAACGAACAAGCTACCACCAACCAGAATTCTGGAGAGGTCAGGAGATGGGAGGCCTCCCATCTCCTGACCTCTCCAGAATTCTGGTTGGTGGTAGCTTGTTCGTTCCTTGTTCCTTCCCAGGACCTCCTGTTGTGAGATGACTCCTGCAAGTGTTTTCTTTTCTCTGTTGCCTGGCCAGGGTGGGTGGTCCGTGGTTCATTTAGCAGTTTCTTTTTGGTTCTCTCGAGTAAGGTCCTCCACAGGGTAAATGTATGAAATGATAAAAGGCAATGTGTTAACTCATTTGTATTCATAATTGGGTAAGTTGGCTTGTTTTGTGTATGTTAGACCTGATCACCAGACCGAAGGTCATGTAGAACGTTTGTAGTTTTCTAAAATTTCAATAGTTTTTAAAATGGAGTTACCTTGTTGCAAAGTTTGTGTGTATGTTCATATTTTTTTAAACAGTTATTTCTTTTTAGTTGATTGATCATTGCTTTACAATATTGGTTTGATTTGTCATACATCCACATGAATTGACCATAGGTGTACCTATGTCCTCTTGCTCTGGAATCTCCCTCCCACCTCGCACGCATTCCCACCTCTCTAGGTTACTACTGAGCCCCAGTTTGAGTTCCCTGAATCATACAGCAAATTCCCATTGGTTGTCTATTTACAAAGGTTGGTGTACCTGCATCCATGCTGCTCTCTCCATTCATCTCACCCTCTCCCTCTTGTTCCCCACCCTCATCTGGAAGTCTGTTCTCTATGTCTGCACCTCCATTGCTGCTCTGTGAACAGACTCGTCAGTACCATCCTTCTAGATTCCATGTTTTTCTCTCTTTGACTGACTTCCCTCCCCTTTATTAGAACAAACTCACATGTGTTCCTTTTTATGGCTGCATTCCATACAGGCTCTGATTGTTCCTTAGCCATGTTTTGCGGAGGGTCCATGGAGCTATTCTGCTCCATTTCAGTTTGGGCTTCCAGTCTGAGTGCTCGCAGCAGAGCTGCTTCTGGGTGAGCCCTCTGAGGTCTGTGAGCGCCGGGCTGCCCGCTCTTCTCCTGTGGCCCGCAGGGGGGCGCCAAAGCCCCCTCTGACCCGCGGGCGCAGGACGCTTTGCCTTTAGGCTCTGCCCCGTGAGCAGCTGGCGGGAGCTTTGTCTCCTCAGGACCATCAGGGCTCAGGCTTCTGGATAACAGGGCTGCATCCAGGCTGAGAGGAGCAGGGTTGCCTCAGTGCCCACCAGCAGGGAGGCGCTGCAAGAGCGAAACATGAGGACGGAGTAGACGTTTCCTGTGTCCAGCTGAGGGCTGACTGGAGGTCCATCTCGGAGGACTCAGGGGGAAAGAGCTCCGTGTGCAAAGCGGTGGGTTTTCAGTTAGATTTGCGTTAGATGATGTAGAGGATGAACACTGATGTTCTTCCGTGTAGGTGGCCGTTTTCCTGTCACTGTTTCTTGAGAAGACTGTCCTTTCCTCTTCGCTCGTTCCTGGTTTGATTTTCAGGAACTGACCATGTACATGTGGGTTCGTTTCTGGGCTCTCTATTCTCTCCTGGAGTCCATGTGTCTGTGTTCCTGCCAGTTCCTCACTGTGGTGGTCACTACAGCTCCGTGATGTAGTTTGAAGAGGGTTAGGAAGATGCCTCCAGCTGTGTTCCTCTTTCTCAGAGTCTTTTTGGCCGTTTAAGGTCCTGGTCAACAGTAGCAGTCTAATATGAGGAATATTTCTATGTCTGTGAAAAATGCCATTGAATGTTATTTTGTGATTGCAGTCCGTGTATTTGTTGATGACTTTGGTTGGAATGGACCTTTTAATTCCTCATTGTTCCAGTGCATGAGCGTGGAATAGTTTTCTGTGTATTTGTGTTTTCTTTGGTTTCTTTATCAGTGCTTTCTAGTTTTCTGACTACTGGTCTTTTATGTTCTTGATTAAGTTTGTTGCTAGATGTTTTATTTAAGTGGGAGTTTCTTAATTTTTTTTTCTGATTGTTATGAGTGTCTAGAAATGCAAGTGATTTTTTGGACTGTAAATGGTAGTCTATTATATGATTGTAAATTGATCCCAAATGATTCAGCTTTACTGAAAGTAGTCTAACAACATTTTGTGAAGTGATGTGGAACGTTTTATCTGTAACATCTGTTTCTCCTGCAGTAGGTCATCCAGAGGACCCAAGACATGGTGGTTACTAAGAGACTTCCCACAGTACTTCTTCATTCCACGTGGACTCCTTCAAGGGCAGTGGAGCATCGCAGCTTCCCTTGAACTTCGTCTGGGGTAAGTCTTGGCCTGTATCAGAAAGCTTCCTGCCTGTCTACTCTAAATTTCTTTTGTGGTATTGACATGGTTGTTTTGAAACCTAGTATACTTTCCAGTCATTTAAAATGTACAGAAAATGCCTAGCAATGGGAACAAGTGCTAGCATTTGCCACATCATCTAAAAGACTCTATGTGTTTTATGCAAAATGGGTACCTTCTGCAGAACCAGCACATAATCTCCAAAATCAGGAAATCATATGGTATCTACGTTATAATGTAATCCACCGCCCCACTTCCACTTTGCAATGTTCAAGTGTATGAATATATCTTTTGTTTCCATCTTCATCCTTTTTTTCTTTATTTAGAGTGTTACTGAGATTTTCAGTTATTTGGACAAACTTGATGGATTGAAAGCAGACATGGTGAATAAGGGTTCTGGGTGGCCTTTTCTATGTGGATTTTTTTTTCACTGAAGATGGTTTGAATATTTATTCGTGTTGTAACATGTATGAATCCTGCATTCTTTCTCCCCCCATAGTAATGAAAAATCAATACTATGCCATTTACCATTTAGATATTTGTAAGCATACAGTGTTGTAGCAGACAACCTTTTCTTGTTTTGCAAACCAGTTTAATAATGTGCACCTTGTGCGTGCTTTGGACAAACTCAGGAAACTGAGTCAGTGACTGAAATGGCCCCAAGATATCACCTTAGATTCCATCTTCATCTGAAAACAAAACAGGCACTTCCTGGTGGTCCAGTGGCTGAGACTGGACACTCCCAAAGAAGGAGGCCCAGGTTCATTTCCTGATCCAAGAACTAGATCTCCCATGCCACAACAGAGAATTTGCATGCTGTAGCTAAATATCTGGCTTGCCTCAATGAAGGTTGACCTGGCGCAGCCAAATGAAAACAGAAACAAATATTTAAAAAAATACAACCAAAGGAAAGGAAGGGTATGGTGGCTGTGGCAGATTTACGGCTTAGCTTTCCCTATCGATAGAAAAGAAAAAAGAGTTTCAAAAGACTGTGTCTCATCCTTCTATCTGGCATATAGAGAGGATTCCTTTGAAATGAGATTTCTCTGGTAAATGTGACTCACAGAAGAGCTGTCTTGAACTTGGGTTTCAGAGATGATCATGTGTCCTCTAAAAAAAATAAAAGTTAATTGGGTCCAACTAATCCTCATGCTGAGGTGGTATATTTTGTGGTAGCATTTGCTCCCCTTCACTTTGGCATGTATCCCCATTTGTTTACACTGTCATCTACTGAAGACATCCTGATATTTGAAAGTTTGTAGTGATTCCAAGTCGAGCTGTTGTATATAATCATGCGATACTTTTTTGTCTGGACATGTTTTCAAAGCTGTTTAGTAAGTGCTGGACATGAAGGTATTCAGGTCACAGGTGAGCCTTGTTTAGCTGTGGAAAAATCCAGCTATGTTTCTCTGTGGCTTGTGGGATCTTCTGGGGTAAGGGATCGAACTAGAGTGTCTTGCATTGTCAGGCAGATTCTTTACCACTGAGCCACCGGAGAAGCTGTGCCCTACCCCCTTTTCTTGAGTTGACTGGATCTAATAGGTGTGCAGTGCTACCTCACTGTTATTTTAGTTTGTCATTTCCTAATGCTATGTGGTTTTGAGTCTTTTGATAGGCTTATTTACTATCTTTATATTTGTAGGCCAGGTGTTTAGGTGTATACATATTTTATGAGATTGTTCTAGATTTTTTGGTATATTTGGAGAACAATCCTTTATCAGATAT
>NW_017192607.1:0-10197 GCF_001704415.2 Capra hircus
TCCACTCGAGAGGAAGCACGAGAGTCCCGCCCACATCCAGAGGAGCCCTCTTTCCGCCTCCTAGCTCGAGAGGAGTGATATTTTCCCTGCGTGGTCGGGAAAGATTCCCGGCTTACCCGTCGCATCTCAAGAGGAGATCTCTCCACAGCAAAGGCGAGAGGAACTCCAGGGTCGTGCCACCATTCCAGAGGCCCCAGAAGACTCAGTCCATTCCAGGGAAACCTGTTTTACCTGCACTACCTCGACTTTCAAGCCGAGGATCGACTCACACTACGGTGGCACGAGGGACAGCCCTGTGGGAAAGTCTCGTGGGAAAGCCTCGTGGGAAAGCCTCAAGGGAAAGCCACAGATCCCTGATCCACGCGAATGGAAGGGTGACACTGCTGCTACAGCTCGGGAGGAAAGCACACGTGCATGCCCCCACTCGAGACGAGGACTGACTCCCTGGGGAGACTCCAGAAGTACCCCAAGATCCATGTCAGCACTGGAGAGGAATCCTCAGGTTCCGGCACCGACTCCACACAAGCTCTTAGGCCCCGGCATCGACAGGAGAGGAATCCCGAGAGGCTCTGAGCAACTCGCATGGGGACTGGCCTTTCCTGAGACAGCAGAGCGGGTCCTGAAGTCCCCGTCGTAAGTCGAGAGCACTTGCCCAACTCGTGAAAATCCAGGAGGTTCTCCCCTCCTGGCGAGATGAGCCCATTTCCCCTGAGGCGTCTCGAGGCTAATCACACCTAACCTCTGAACTTCCAAAGGGTCCTTCACACCCTTGCTGCAACTCAAGAAGTTCCCCCACATACCCGTCTCCACTCGAGAGGAAGCAGGAGAGTCCCGCCATATCCAGAGGAACCCCCGATTCCGCCTCCTAGCTCGAGAGGAGGGATCCTTTCCCTGCGTCGTCGGGAAAGAATTCCCGGCATTCCATCGCATCTCAAGAGGAGGTGCTCTCCACAGGAAAGAGAGGAACTCCAGGGTCGTGCCACCATTCCCAGAGTCCCCCAGATGTCTGAGTCATTCAGGGAAACCTGTTTTCCTGCACGTCCTTGACTTTCAAGCCGAGGATCGACTCACACCACGGTGGCACGTGGGACAGCCCTGTGGGAAAGCCTCGTGGGAAACACTCGAGGGGAAGCCTCGAGGGAAAGACACAGATCCTTGATCCTCGCGAAAGGAAACGTGACACTGCTGCTACAGTTCGGGAGGAAAGCGCACGTGCATGCCCCCACTCGAGACGAGGACTGACTCCACTGTGGGAGACTCCACAAGTACCCCAAGATCCATGTCAGCACTGGAGAGGAATCCTCAGGTTCCGGCATCGACTCCACACAAGGTCTTAGGCCCCGGCATCGACGGGAGAGGAATCCCGAGAGGCCCCCGAGTAACTCGCATGGGGACTGGCCTTTCCTGAGGCCACCAGAGCGGGTCCCTGAGGTCCCCGTCGTAAGTCGAGAACACCTGCCACAACTCGAGAAAATCCAGGAGTTTCTCCCCTCCAGGCGAGATGAGGCCCATTTCCGCTCAGGCGTCTCGAGGCTAATCACACCTAACCTCTGGAACTTCCATAGGGTCTTTCACGCCCTTGCTGCAACTCAAGAAGTTCCCCGACATACCCGTCTCCACTCGAGAGGAAGCCGAGGGACCCGCCCACATCCAGAGGAGCCCCGATTCCGCCTCCTAACTCGATAGGAGCGATCCTTTCCCTGGGTGGTCGGGAAAGAATTCCCGGCGTTCCCGTCACATCTCAAGAGGAGGCGCTCTCCACAGGAAAGGCGAGAGGAACTCTAGGGTCGTGCCACCATTCCCAGAGTTCCCCAGATGTCTCAGTCCATTCCAGGGAAACCTGTTTTCCCTGAACTCCCTTAACTTTCAAGCCGAGGATCGACTCACACCACGGTGGCACTTGGGACAGACCTGTGGGAAAGCCCCGTGGGAAATCGTCGTTGGAAAGCCTCAAGCGAAAGCCACAGATCCCTTGATCCACGCCTATGGAAGCGTGACACTGATGCTACATCTCGGGAGGAAAGCGCACGTGCATGCCCCCACTCGAGACGAGGACTGACTCCCCTGGGGAGACTACAGAAGTAGCCCAAGATCCATGTCGGCACTCGAGATTAATCCTCAGGTTCCGGCACCGACTCCACACAAGGTCTTAGGCCCCAGCATCGACGGAAGAGCAATCCTGAGAGGCCCCCGAGCAACTCGCATGGGGACTGGCCTTTCCTGAGGCCACCAGAGCGGGTCCCTGAGATCCCCGTCGTAAGTCGAGAGCACCTGCCACAAACTCGAGAAAAATCCAGGAGGTTCTCCCCTCCAGGCGAGATGAGGCCGATTTCTGCTACGGCGTCTCGAGGCTAATCACACCTAAACTCTGGAACTTTCAAAGGGTCCTTCACACCCTTGCTGCAACTCAAGAAGTTCCCCGACATACCCGTCTCCACTCGAGAGGAAGCACGAGAGTCCCGCCCACATCTAGAGGAGCCCCGTTTCCCGCTCCTAGCTCGAGAGGAGGGATCCTTTCCCTGCGTGGTCGGGAAAGAATTCCCGGCGTTCCCGTCGCATCTCAAGAGGAGGCACTCTCCACAGGAAAGGCGAGAGGAACTACAGGGTCGTGCCACCATTCCCAGAGTCCCCCAGATGTCTCAATCGATTCCAGGGAAACCTGTTTTCCCTGCACTGCCTCGACTTTCAAGCCGAGGATCGACTCACACCACGGTGGCACGAAGGACAGCCCTGTGGGAAAGACTCGTGGGAAAGCCTCGTGAGAAAGCCTCAAGCGAAAGCCACAGATCCCTTGATCCACACTAGGGAAGCGTGACTCTGCTGCTACAGCTCGGGAGGAAATCGCACGTGCATGCCCCCACTGGAGACGATAACTGACTCCCCTGGGGAGACTCCAGAAGTACCCCAAGGTCCAATTCGGCACTGGAGAGGAATCCTCAGGTTCCGGCACCGACTCCACACAAGGTCTTACGCCCCGGCATCGACGGGAGAGGAATCCTGAGAGGCCCCCGAGCAACTCGCATGGGGACTGGCCTTTCCTGAGGCCACCAAAGCGGGTCCCTGAGGTACCGATGTAAGTCGAGAGCACCTGCCGCAACTCGAGAAAATCCAGGAGGTTCTCCCCTCCTGGCGAGATGAGGCCCATTTCCGCTGAGGCGTCTGGAGGCTAATCACACCTAACCCGTGGAACTTCCAAAGGGGTCCTTCACACCCTTGCTGCAACTCAAGAAGTTCCCCGACATACCCGTCTCCACTCGAGAGGAAGCACGAGAGTCTCGCCCATATCCAGAGGAGCCCCGTTTCCGCCTCCTAGCTCGAGAGGAGGGATCCTTTCCCTACGTGGTCGGGAAAGAATTCCCGCCGTTCCCGTCGCTTCTCAAGAGGAGACGCTCTCTACAGGAAAGGCGAGAGGAACTCCAGGGTCGTGCCACCATTCCCAGAGTCCCCCAGATGTCTCAGTCCATTCCAGGGAAAACTGTTTTCCCTGCACTGCCTCGACTTTCAAGCCGAGGATCGACTCACACCACGGTGGCACGTGGGACAGCCCTGTGAGAAAGCCTCGTGGGAAAGCCTCGTGGGAAAGCCTCGAGGGAAAGCCACAGATCCCTTGATCCACGCGAAGGGAAGCGTGACACTGCTGCTACAGCTCGGGAGGAAAGCGCATGTGCATGCCCCCACTCGAGACGAGGACTGAGTGCACTGGGGAGACTCCAGAAGTACACCAAGATCCATGTCAGCACTGGAGAGGAATCCTCAAGTTCCGGCACCCACTCCACACAAGATCTTAGGCCCCGGCAACGACGGAGAGGAATCCCGAGAGGCCCCGAGCAACTCGCATGGTGACTGGCCTTTCCTGAGGCCACCAGAGCGGGTCCCTGAGGTCCCCGTCGTAAGTCGTGAGCACCTGCCGCAACTCGAGAAAATCCAGGAGGTTTCTCCCCTCTAGGCGAGATGAGGCCCATTTCCGCTGAGGCGTCTCGAGGCTAATCACACCAAACCTCTGGAACTTCCAAAGGGTCCTTCACACCCTTGCTGCAACTCAAGAAGTTCCCCAACATACCCGTCTCCACTCGAGAGGAAGCACGAGAGTCCGCCCACATCCTGAGGAGCCCCGTTTCCGCCTCCTAGCTCGAGAGGAGGGATCCTTTCCCTGCGTGATCGGGAAGGAATTCCCGGCGTTTCCGTCGCATCTCAAGAGGAGGCGCTCTCCACAGGAAAGGCGAGAGGAACTCCAGGGTCGTGCCACCATTCCCAGAGTCCCCTAGATGTCTCAGTCCATTCCATGGAAACCTTTTTTCCCTGCACTTCCTCAACTTTCCAAGCCGAGAATCGACTCACACCACGGTGGCACGTGGGACAGCCCTGTGTTAAAGCCTCGTGGGAAAGCCTCGTGGGAAAACCACAGATACCTTGATCCACGCGAAGGGAAGAGCGACACTGCTGCTACAGCTCGGGAGGAAAGCGCACGTGCATGCCCCCACTCGAGACGAGGACTGACTCCCCTGGGGAGACTCCAGAAGAACCCCAAGATCCACGTCTGCCGGGGTCCAGCCCCGGTGGATCCAGGGAATTCGAAGGGTGGACGGCGTTGGCGTGGAAAGACTTGTTTGTTTATTAATGTAAGATTAGATTTTAGAAACTATAGTGTAATAAGAAGATTACGTGGAGGAAGAGGGCTGAATAGCTTGGTTTACGCGGAAGGCCAATAAAATTCCAGACAAGGAATTTGCACCATCTACCTTGGGCCACCGGCGCCCGCTTGAATATCTAAGGGTGCCTCGCCTTAAACTCCCTTTCGTGCGGGTCTTAACAGCCGGGGCAAGTAAGTAGACCTGGCGAGCCTCCGCGCCCCAGATGGAGATTCAGCCTGAAGTTAAAGTAAAGAGCAGAGAGAGGGAAGGGGAGAGAAGAAGAGAGAGAGAGAGACATGGGGGGAGCCAGAGTCCCAAGAAACCAGGCCGAGAGACTAGTTTGAGAAACCGGTCTGATCCTTTATTGTTCAGAAGGCCTTTTTATACTTTTGATAAAACATGGAGATCAATGGGTAACACAGGAATTATGTGGCGTTTGCAGCCCAGACTCTTTCTATACATCATTTTGTATACAAAAGGTCTCAGGTGATTTACATTATCTTCTGGCCAAGAGGCTTGTTAACACTTTTTAGCTCTCTTCCTTAATGAATGTTAATTTTGTTTCCCCTGAAGTGTTTTTCTTTAATCTGCATTTCCTTAAAGCATTAAAGTTACATCTCTATAGAACAAAGGTGCAGTGGGATATAACAAAGAAGGTACTTAACTCGAAGATCTAATGTTGCTAATACCAGGTCTACTACTTGTTTTTCTATATGCCAACTATATCTAAAAATAAAGGATATGAAAATTTGGCAGCAAGCATTGACTCAACAAATGAAACTTTTTAATCAGTCCTATTCTAAAGATTTTGACTCTTCGGAAGCCCCTACATTCCTGGGATGTTTTAAGCTTCCTGTGCCTCCTGCGGTCAGGAGGCCTCAAACAATCACACTCGCAGAGTCCTGCAGGCAGGCTAGAAAGCCATCGAAGGGGTTTTTGGATTGAAACACTCTTTCAAATGCAGAAGACTAAAGCCCTGAATTGACTTTTTCCAGAAAATGTCAGAAGAGTGGAAAAGCAGAGCACAAAAGCCGGCAGATTTTTGTTGGGGTACATGCTTAGGAATTTCCAGAGGGGTCCCTGAAGTCTGAGCACGCCTTGCGTATGTCAGTTTTCCTTCCTCATGACCTTGTCACGGGCGGGATTCCTCACACTGGCTTCCGGCATCTCCCCCTTCTTTATTATTTTTTAAAAAAATTAGGTGCAGTTCAGTCGCGAGATTCTGAATGCTCTGCCGAAGAGTCCTGACAACACAAGGAAGCACGATTACAAGGAGCAGGATTATGGCACCCACAGCAGCATAGCTAGAAACAGTAGTCAGAAGAGTTTTTTCAGAAATGAAGTCAGAGAAGGTGTGGAAAAGTCATTGGCTTCTCCTGCGGCAGTAAAATCTAATTGAGAGTGTTCCAAGGTCTGAATCTGATTATGAAGTTTCCCTAAGTCTAAACTAATATCTGAGCTGTTCCAAACACCTAAAATATGATTTTTGACTCTCTCCCATTCAAAATCTGTCTCATTTACTTTCAGGGATGTAACACATATCCACCGGTAATCAGCATGACATGAAAGAGCCATTTTCACTTTCAGACTCTGTAATTCAGTCCCAATATGCATTACTGCTTCTTCTAAGGCATCAACCCTTATTTCAAGCTTCCTATCTATAATTTCCTGGGTTACCAGCGTTAAAGAAACATTTTTGGATACGGTATCAACATATTGGGCAGTATGCACTTGTTGAGACAATGACAATGCCGCCACAGTAACAGAAGTAATTGCAGTTATCAAAGCCGATATTCCCAAAACAAGTAAGCCCACAAACCGTCGTGTCCGCATTAAATCTTGTAGCCGTTGCAGTACAGCTAGGCCATGGTTATCATACCAATACGTGGCTACAGTTACAGGTACCATGAGATAGGACGGACGTTTTAAAACCATGAAAGAGCAAACTTTATATTGAGGAGTTAAACAGGATGAAAGCATACATTGTTCACAAGACACTACATGGGGTCCACCTGTATAATTCAATTGTATGTTAAGTCTTTCAGAATCATTAGTGAAAAGAAAAACATAAGGAGAGGGTAAACAAGCTAAAATAGAGTAGGTAGAGGTATTCTTTGGTCGGATTAAAATAATAGGGGCGGTGGCTGCAAGGGCTCTCCAAATTTCTGGCTGCCAAAAGGTTTTACCTCTAGTCGTATAAGACAGCATAGGGGGTACAAATTGGTTATGATGCCGTCTGGTGGCAACTAACGGCCAAGAAACTGAATATTTTTTCCAATTATCCAATCTATTGATAAAGCCATCGTCAGACTCAGGGTCTTGACCTGGATTTGGGTTGCTCCAGTCCTGAATTGCACAATTTCTTCCTCCCGGCATATTGTAATCTATTTTCGAATTATAAATACAAGACTTCCAAATCGGATATCCTGAATGATCATCTATAGTTTTCCAAATAACATCTGAGGGAGCAACATCGTCACAATTTGGATAGTCTGATGGAGTTTTGAGAGACAAGGACTTATAGGGGCCAAGGACCCCAGGCATACGGGCTCGTAATATCCAAGCAGACCGATCCCCTTTAGATGCAAATTTAGAGGTTGGGGAATCTGTCATAACTGCTTTTGTGGAGGCTCCAACGCATTCTGTCTTGGTAAAGAAATCTCCTGTAAGGCCAGGAGGAAAATTAAAGCAAACAGGAAAATCATCTGCTAGTCCTTTAAAGGTATAATTGAAATTAATAGGGTATTGGTCTTTTGTATAGGAAGTATAAGATCCTCCCAAAAGGCGAGGCTGGTCTGTACTAACTCGTATGGGGTCACTGTTCCAAGTAACAACTTGGAAAGTTGGAGGATCCGGGAGAAACGCCCAATATTTGGTTGGAATGGGAGCAGCGCTTACCTGGCAAGAGAGCAAGGCAAGCATGGCAATAAACACCTTTTCAGGAGAGACTGACGATGCCTGTAGGGTAGCTATCCCCTGTGCCTGGCAACAGAGGGCTTTAATCTGTCCCCAGGTAGGTAAGGAGGCTTGTTGGGTTGACTGAGCTGGGCGTCCTAATGGATTCCTGCGAGGCAAAAAATCAGGGGGCGCAATATCCTGTATCTGAAGTCGTGACATCTGTCCAGTGGGTGGCTCCGCTCCTCGCCTATCCGGGATCTCCAATGTCAGCTGTCCTGGGGTCAGCGGCATTTCCCGTGCTGGAGGAGGGAGCGGAGGAAGAGGGAGTTTCTTCCTTTTTAGAGATCGCGGTGGCGGGGGATTCTGATATCCGGGGAGCTGAGACATGGCGAATTAGTCTGTCTGGAACCCAAATCGGAGCGTCCGCGTCCTGTGGAAAAACACAAGCATACCCTCGCCCACTGGTTAATAAGGGGTCAGGACCTTTCCATTGTCCGGAGAGAAGGTCCCTCCATTTTACTAATGGTTTTGCATTCAATTGCTCTGGGCACCAATGGCGAAGCATTGCAGTGTTTCCGGATGAATCAGTATTTAAGTTATTTATTACGAAAAGAGCATGTTTCAAAATCTGATGGGGGGAACTATATTTAAATTCCCCTTCTTTTAGTTTTTTGAATATAGATTTTCAGTGTTTTGATGTGCTCTTTCCACAATGGCTTGTCCTTGCGGGTTATAAGGGATGCCGGTGTTATGTTTAATTTGAAATCTTGTACAGAATTGCTGAAAAGATTTAGAAGTGTAAGCAGGGGCATTATCAGTTTTTAAAGCTTTTTGGCAAGCCCAGATAGAAAAAGCATGTAAAAAGATGTTTGTATTACATCTTTTACTGCTTCCCCTGTACGAGCAGTGGCAATAATAACATGAGAGAAGGTATCTACAGTTACATGAACAAAAGACCAGTTTTCCAAACGAAGAGACATGGGTTACATCCATTTGCCAGAGTGGCATTAGGTTTGAGACCGCGAGGGGTTAACTCCCAGAGGCAAAGCATTCACGAGTAGTAGGACAATGTGAACAAGAACGAACAATCTCTCGGGCAGATTCTCGAGGAATTTGAAACTGGTATCGTAAGGCAGTGGCATTCTGATGATGAAGTGAGTGAGAAGCTCGAGCTTCTTCAAAAACAGAAGCCACTGAAATCCTGGTTAACGAATCTGCTGCAATTCATTGAGAGCATTTAAAGGGCCAGGCAGGCCGGAATGAGCTCGAATGTGGCCGATAAAGAACGCCCGATTTCTTTTCCAAATTTGCTGCTGCAGTCTAGTTAACAAATGGTAGATAGCGGTTTTGTTTTCAGGCAAAACTGCAGTCTCAATGTGTGGAAACAGCCTGACCACATACTGAGAGTCAGAATAAAGGTTAAATTCTTTCTCTGCAAACAAACAAAGGCCTCATAACAGCTGTGATTTCAGCTCTTTGAGCTGAAGTTTCTTGTGTTTCCAAAAAGTTTCTGATGATCTCTCATGACTATAGAGGCTCTACCATTAGCCGATCCATCAGTAAAGACTACCAGAGCATCTGAAATAGGGAACTGTTTACACCGGACAGGAAAAAAACTGGATGGTTAGACATAAAATTTAGCAAAACATGTGAGGGTAAATGATGCAAAATTTGACCACAGTAATTCCCTATAGCAATCTGCCAGTCTTCATCAAACATTAGAAGAGCATCAAGCTGCTCCTTATTATATGGAATTACAATCTCTGATGGCTCCTTACCAAACAATTCAATGCTCCGCTTCTTCCTTTTAGCATTAATGTGGCAATTAAACCAGGATAAGAAGCCACGACTTTTTTAGCTTGGTGGGAAGATGGATCCATTCTAAAGGGCCGCCTTGCCACAGAACTCCGTAGGCGCCACTGGAGTAGCTAGGCAAAGGAACTGCCAAGTCATCGTCAAATCAATTCTTTTTACATAGCTATTCGATAAGGCTGCTTCTACTTTGCCTAGGGCTTCTTGAGCCTCAGCTGTTAATTGTCTTTAGAGGTTGGATCAGGATCCCCGCGTAAAATATTAAAAAGAGGTTTTAATTCGGCAGTGGTTAATTTTAAATATGGCCTAATCCAATTAATATCACCTAAAAGTTTTTGATAATCATTTAAAGTAATAAGATGGTCTTTTCTCAATTGCAACGGGTATGAGTCACCGTTTCCGAATTTATGACTCTCCTAAGTAAGTTATGGGCGGATTGATTTGAATTTTTTTCGGGGCAATTTTTAGGCCTCTGTCTGTCAATGCCTGGGTCAGGTCCTGGAGGACAGTTTGCAGGTGAACTCTATCAGGATGAGCTATTAAAATATCATCCATATAGTGAATCATATATACGTGTTCATATTTAACCCTAATATCTTGTAGAGCGGCATTAACAAATTTTTGGCATAAGGTAGGGCTATTTTTCATTCCCTGAGGCAAAACTTTCCACTGAAACCTTAAGTAAGGCTGCTTAAGATTTTCTGATGGCAGACTAAAGGCAAATCGCTTTTTATCTTCAGGATTTAAGGGAATAGTGAAAAAACAATCTTGTAAAATCAATAACAATTATATTATATCCCTCTGGAACGGCTACTGGGGAAGGGAGCCCAGGCTGTAAGGCCCCATGTCTCCCATG